>NC_051862.1:39950742-40250742 GCF_015732765.1 Culex quinquefasciatus
TTAAGAATTTAAGAATTTAAGATTTAAGAATTTAAGAATTTAAGAATTTAAGAATTTAAGAATTTAAGAATTTAAGAATTTAAGAATTTAAGAATTTAAGAATTTAAGAATTTAAGAATTTAAGAATTTAAGAATTTAAGAATTTAAGAATTTAAGAATTTAAGAATTTAAATTTAAGAATTTAAGAATTTAAGAATTTAAGAATTTAAGAATTTAAGAATTTAAGAATTTAAGAATTTAAGAATTTAAGAATTTAAGAATTTAAGAATTTAAGAATTTAAGAATTTAAGAATTTAAGAATTTAAGAATTTAAATTTAAGAATTTAAGAATTTAAGATTTAAGAATTTAAGAATTTAAGAATTTAAGAATTTAAGAATTTAAGAATTTAAATTTAAGAATTTAAGAATTTAAGAATTTAAGAATTTAAGAATTTAAAATTTAAAATTTAAATTTAAGAATTTAAGAATTTAAGAATTTAAATTTAAGAATTTAAATTTAAGAATTTAAGAATTTAAGAATTTAAGAATTTAAATTTAAGAATTTAAGAATTTAAGAATTTAAGAATTTAAGAATTTAAATTTAAGAATTTAAAATTTAAGAATTTAAGAATTTAAGAATTTAAAATTTAAAATTTAAAATTTAAGAATTTAAGAATTTAAGAATTTAAGAATTTAAATTTAAGAATTTAAAATTTAAGAATTTAAGAATTTAAGAATTTAAGAATTTAAGAATTTAAGAATTTAAGAATTTAAAATTTAAGAATTTAAAATTTAAGAATTTAAGAATTTAAGAATTTAAATTTAAGAATTTAAATTTAAGAATTTAAGAATTTAAAATTTAAAATTTAAGAATTTAAGAATTTAAGATTTAAATTTAAGAATTTAAGAATTTAAATTTAAGAATTTAAGAATTTAAGAATTTAAAATTTAAGAATTTAAAATTTAAATTTAAGAATTTAAGAATTTAAGAATTTAAGAATTTAAGAATTTAAGAATTTAAGAATTTAAGAATTTAATTTAAGAATTTAAGAATTTAAGAATTTAAGAATTTAAATTTAAGAATTTAAGAATTTAAATTTAAGAATTTAAGAATTTAAGAATTTAAGAATTTAAAATTTAAGAATTTAAGAATTTAAAATTTAAGAATTTAAGAATTTAAGAATTTAAAATTTAAGAATTTAAAATTTAAGAATTTAAGAATTTAAGAATTTAAGAATTTAAGAATTTAAGAATTTAAGAATTTAAGAATTTAAGAATTTAAGAATTTAAGAATTTAAGAATTTAAGAATTTAAGAATTTAAGAATTTAAGAATTTAAGAATTTAAGAATTTAAGAATTTAAGAATTTAAGAATTTAAGGCTTTAAAAATTTAAGAATTTAAGAATTTAAGAATTTAAGAATTTAAGGCTTTAAAAATTTAAGAATTCCAGAAAAAAAATTAAACATTTGTACCAGCCTTATTTTATAATTTCCAAATTTCCTAACTTCCTAATTACCTAGTTTCCGAATATCCTAATTTCCTAATTTCCATACTTCCAAATTTCCTGATTTCTTAATTTCATAACTTCCTAAACTCCTAATTTCCTAGTTTCCAAATTTCCTTACTTCCTAACTTCCTAATTTCCTGATTTCCTAATTTGCTAACTTCTTAATTTCCTAACTTCCTAACTTCTTAATTTCCTAATTTCCTAGTTTCCTGATATCCTAATTTCCCAATTTCCTAACTTCCTAATTTCCACACTTCCTAATATTCTAATTTTCTAACTTCCTAATTTCCTAATTTCCAAATTTCCTAACTTCCTAGCTTCCTAATTTCCTAACTTCCTTATTTCCTAACATATTATTTTCCTAATTTCACGATTTTCTAATTTCTGAATTTCCTATTTTCCTTATTTAATAATTTACTAATTTCCTAGCTTCTTAATTTCCTAACATATTTATTTCATAATTTCTTAACTTCCTAACTTCCTAAACTCCTAATTTCCTAGTTTTCTTATTTCCTAATTTTCTAACTTCCTAATTTCCTAACTTCCTAATTTCCTAACTTCCTAATTTCCTGACTTCCTAATTTCCTAACTTCCTAATTTCCTAACTTCCTAATTTCCTAGTTTCCTGATATCAAAATTCCCAATTTCCTAACTGCCTCACTTCCTAATATCATAAATTAATTTCCTAACTTCCTAATTTCTTAGTTTCCTAATTTTAAAAATTTCCTTATTTCCTAATTTCCAAATTTCCTAATATCCTAACTTCCTAATTTCCTCATTTCCTAATTTCCTAACTTTCTAACTTCCTAACATCCTTATTTCTTTACACATTAATTTTCTAATTTCTTAATTTCCTTGTTTCATAATTTCATAATTTACTAATTTTCTTATTTTCTTTATTTAACTAATTTGCTAATATCATAATTTCCAAATTTCCTAACACCCTTGTTTCCTAATTTCCTAATTTTTTAATTTCCTTATTTCATAATTACATAGCTTTTTAATTTCTTATTTCATAATTACATATTTTTTGCCTTTCTTACTAAAGAAAGGTATAGGTTTTACTTTAAGGCTGGACGTCATTTTCATCTTCGTAAATATGTCGATTCAGCATGAATTTTAATCGGAAAAATCGTCAAAAAATCACACTGCATCGATTTTCGACGCTCTATCGATTCACCTTGACAGAACTCGTCTATCTCCAACCCTCGAATTTTGAGAAAATAAAATCCGTGGAGTTCGAGTGATGTCCGTGTGTGGTAAAATTTTTGCCAAATTTTGTGTCACGTAATCCTCGGCTCCCTATTTTCGATTTCGATTGTTAAAAGTGCATTTGAAAGCTGGTGTGCTGAACAAGGGTCATTTTGAGACCGAATTTCGAAATATCCATCTGTTTTCGGATGCGGCCAGACTTTTCAACAAAATACACAGTTTTCAAATGAAAATATGGTCAAAATTTTTCATTTTCATATCTTTTATTTATCTCAAAATTTGCATTTTTCGAGCTCTACAACCTCCCAAATTTTCATCCAGATCAATAATCTGGTTCTGGAGTTAGAGCCGTTTGATTATCCTACCAAAGAAAAAAATCCCTAAAAAGGTAAAAGCCCACCTGGTGACCTTCGCCAACACTTTTATTTCCGATTTTATCCGAAATTTTTTCTACATTCATAGTACAGACCATGAGTGAGCATCTGAAACAAATTTGACATCTATCGGCAATCCGGATCAATTTTTAGAGCGATTTACTTTTGCCTTTCTTACTAAAGAAAGGTATAGGTTTTACTTTAAGGCTGGACGTCATTTTCATCTTCGTAAATATGTCGATTCAGCATGAATTTTAATCGGAAAAATCGTCAAAAAATCACACTGCATCGATTTTCGACGCTCTATCGATTCACCTTGACAGAACTCGTCTATCTCCAACCCTCGAATTTTGAGAAAATAAAATCCGTGGAGTTCGAGTGATGTCCGTGTGTGGTAAAATTTTTGCCAAATTTTGTGTCACGTAATCCTCGGCTCCCCTATTTTCGATTTCGATTGTTAAAAGTGCATTTGAAAGCTGGTGTGCTGAACAAGGGTCATTTTGAGACCGAATTTCGAAATATCCATCTGTTTTCGGACGCGGCCAGACTTTTCAACAAAATACACAGTTTTCAAATGAAAATATGGTCAATATTTTTCATTTTCATATCTTTTATTTATCTCAAAATTTGCATTTTTCGAGCTCTACAACCTCCCAAATTTTCATCCAGATCCATAATCTGGTTCTGGAGTTAGAGCCGTTTGATTATCCTACCAAAAGAAAAAAAAATCCCTAAAAAAAGGTAAAAGCCCACCTGGTGACCTTCGCCAACACTTTTTATTTCCGATTTTATCCGAATTTTTTTTCTACATTCATAGTACAGACCATGAGTGAGCATCTGAAACAAATTTGACATCTATCGGCAATCCGGATCAATTTTTAGAGCGATTTACTTTTTGCCTTTCTTACTAAAGAAAGGTATAGGTTTTACTTTAAGGCTGGACGTCATTTTCATCTTCGTAAATATGTCGATTCAGCATGAATTTTAATCGGAAAAATCGTCAAAAAATCACACTGCATCGATTTTCGACGCTCTATCGATTCACCTTGACAGAACTCGTCTATCTCCAACCCTCGAATTTTGAGAAAATAAAATCCGTGGAGTTCGAGTGATGTCCGTGTGTGGTAAAATTTTTGCCAAATTTTGTGTCACGTAATCCTCGGCTCCCCTATTTTCGATTTCGATTGTTAAAAGTGCATTTGAAAGCTGGTGTGCTGAACAAGGGTCATTTTGAGACCGAATTTCAAAATATCCATCTGTTTTCGGATGCGGCCAGACTTTTCAACAAAATACACAGTTTTCAAATGAAAATATGGTCAAAAATTTTCATTTTCATATCTTTTATTTATCTCAAAATTTGCATTTTTCGAGCTCTACAACCTCCCAAATTTTCATCCAGATCCATAATCTGGTTCTGGAGTTAGAGCCGTTTGATTATCCTACCAAAAGAAAAAAAAAATCCCTAAAAAAAGGTAAAAGCCCACCTGGTGACCTTCGCCAACACTTTTTATTTCCGATTTTATCCGAAATTTTTTTCTACATTCATAGTACAGACCATGAGTGAGCATCTGAAACAAATTTGACATCTATCGGCAATCCGGATCAATTTTTAGAGCGATTTACTTTTTGCCTTTCTTACTAAAGAAAGGTATAGGTTTTACTTTAAGGCTGGACGTCATTTTCATCTTCGTAAATATGTCGATTCAGCATGAATTTTAATCGGAAAAATCGTCAAAAATCACACTGCATCGATTTTCGACGCTCTATCGATTCACCTTGACAGAACTCGTCTATCTCCAACCCTCGAATTTTGAGAAAATAAAATCCGTGGAGTTCGAGTGATGTCCGTGTGTGGTAAAATTTTTGCCAAATTTTGTGTCACGTAATCCTCGGCTCCCTATTTTCGATTTCGATTGTTAAAAGTGCATTTGAAAGCTGGTGTGCTGAACAAGGGTCATTTTGAGACCGAATTTCGAAATATCCATCTGTTTTCGGATGCGGCCAGACTTTTCAACAAAATACACAGTTTTCAAATGAAAATATGGTCAAAATTTTTCATTTTCATATCTTTTATTTATCTCAAAATTTGCATTTTTCGAGCTCTACAACCTCCCAAATTTTCATCCAGATCCATAATCTGGTTCTGGAGTTAGAGCCGTTTGATTATCCTACCAAAAGAAAAAAAAAATCCCTAAAAAAAGGTAAAAGCCCACCTGGTGACCTTCGCCAACACTTTTTATTTCCGATTTTATCCGAAATTTTTTCTACATTCATAGTACAGACCATGAGTGAGCATCTGAAACAAATTTGACATCTATCGGCAATCCGGATCAATTTTTAGAGCGATTTACTTTTTGCCTTTCTTACTATTGCCTTTCTTACTAAAGAAAGGTATAGGTTTTACTTTAAGGCTGGACGTCATTTTCATATTCGTAAATATGTCGATTCAGCATGAATTTTAATTGGAAAAATCGTCAAAAAATCACACTGCATCGATTTTCGACGCTCTATCGATTCACCTTGACAGAACTCGTCTATCTCCAACCCTCGAATTTTGAGAAAATAAAATCCGTGGAGTTCGAGTGATGTCCGTGTGTGGTAAAATTTTTGCCAAATTTTGTGTCACGTAATCCTCGGCTCCCTATTTTCGATTTCGATTGTTAAAAGTGCATTTGAAAGCTGGTGTGCTGAACAAGGGTCATTTTGAGACCGAATTTCGAAATATCCATCTGTTTTCGGATGCGGCCAGACTTTTCAACAAAATACACAGTTTTCAAATGAAAATATGGTCAATATTTTTCATTTTCATATCTTTTATTTATCTCAAAATTTGCATTTTTCGAGCTCTACAACCTCCCAAATTTTCATCCAGATCCATAATCTGGTTCTGGAGTTAGAGCCGTTTGATTATCCTACCAAAAGAAAAAAAAATCCCTAAAAAGGTAAAAGCCCACCTGGTGACCTTCGCCAACACTTTTTATTTCCGATTTTATCCGAAATTTTTTCTACATTCATAGTACAGACCATGAGTGAGCATCTGAAACAAATTTGACATCTATCGGCAATCCGGATCAATTTTTAGAGCGATTTACTTTTTGCCTTTCTTACTAAAGAAAGGTATAGGTTTTACTTTAAGGCTGGACGTCATTTTCATCTTCGTAAATATGTCGATTCAGCATGAATTTTAATCGGAAAAATCGTCAAAAATCACACTGCATCGATTTTCGACGCTCTATCGATTCACCTTGACAGAACTCGTCTATCTCCAACCCTCGAATTTTGAGAAAATAAAATCCGTGGAGTTCGAGTGATGTCCGTGTGTGGTAAAATTTTTGCCAAATTTTGTGTCACGTAATCCTCGGCTCCCTATTTTCGATTTCGATTGTTAAAAGTGCATTTGAAAGCTGGTGTGCTGAACAAGGGTCATTTTGAGACCGAATTTCGAAATATCCATCTGTTTTCGGATGCGGCCAGACTTTTCAACAAAATACACAGTTTTCAAATGAAAATATGGTCAAAATTTTTCATTTTCATATCTTTTATTTATCTCAAAATTTGCATTTTCGAGCTCTACAACCTCCCAAATTTTCATCCAGATCCATAATCTGGTTCTGGAGTTAGAGCCGTTTGATTATCCTACCAAAAGAAAAAAATCCCTAAAAAAGGTAAAAGCCCACCTGGTGACCTTCGCCAACACTTTTATTTCCGATTTTATCCGAAATTTTTTCTACATTCATAGTACAGACCATGAGTGAGCATCTGAAACAAATTTGACATCTATCGGCAATCCGGATCAATTTTAGAGCGATTTACTTTTTGCCTTTCTTACTAAAGAAAGGTATAGGTTTTACTTTAAGGCTGGACGTCATTTTCATCTTCGTAAATATGTCGATTCAGCATGAATTTTAATCGGAAAAATCGTCAAAAAATCACACTGCATCGATTTTCGACGCTCTATCGATTCACCTTGACAGAACTCGTCTATCTCCAACCCTCGAATTTTGAGAAAATAAAATCCGTGGAGTTCGAGTGATGTCCGTGTGTGGTAAAATTTTTGCCAAATTTTGTGTCACGTAATCCTCGGCTCCCCTATTTTCGATTTCGATTGTTAAAAGTGCATTTGAAAGCTGGTGTGCTGAACAAGGGTCATTTTGAGACCGAATTTCGAAATATCCATCTGTTTTCGGATGCGGCCAGACTTTTCAACAAAATACACAGTTTTCAAATGAAAATATGGTCAATATTTTTCATTTTCATATCTTTTATTTATCTCAAAATTTGCATTTTTCGAGCTCTACAACCTCCCAAATTTTCATCCAGATCAATAATCTGGTTCTGGAGTTAGAGCCGTTTGATTATCCTACCAAAAGAAAAAAAAAATCCCTAAAAAAAGGTAAAAGCCCACCTGGTGACCTTCGCCAACACTTTTTATTTCCGATTTTATCCGAAATTTTTTTCTACATTCATAGTACAGACCATGAGTGAGCATCTGAAACAAATTTGACATCTATCGGCAATCCGGATCAATTTTAGAGCGATTTACTTTTTGCCTTTCTTACTAAAGAAAGGTATAGGTTTTACTTTAAGGCTGGACGTCATTTTCATCTTCGTAAATATGTCGATTCAGCATGAATTTTAATCGGAAAAATCGTCAAAAATCACACTGCATCGATTTTCGACGCTCTATCGATTCACCTTGACAGAACTCGTCTATCTCCAACCCTCGAATTTTGAGAAAATAAAATCCGTGGAGTTCGAGTGATGTCCGTGTGTGGTAAAATTTTTGCCAAATTTTGTGTCACGTAATCCTCGGCTCCCTATTTTCGATTTCGATTGTTAAAAGTGCATTTGAAAGCTGGTGTGCTGAACAAGGGTCATTTTGAGACCGAATTTCGAAATATCCATCTGTTTTCGGATGCGGCCAGACTTTTCAACAAAATACACAGTTTTCAAATGAAAATATGGTCAATATTTTTCATTTTCATATCTTTTATTTATCTCAAAATTTGCATTTTTCGAGCTCTACAACCTCCCAAATTTTCATCCAGATCCATAATCTGGTGCTGGAGTTAGAGCCGTTTGATTATCCTACCAAAAGAAAAAAAAATCCCTAAAAAAAGGTAAAAGCCCACCTGGTGACCTTCGCCAACACTTTTTATTTCCGATTTTATCCGAAATTTTTTTCTACATTCATAGTACAGACCATGAGTGAGCATCTGAAACAAATTTGACATCTATCGGCAATCCGGATCAATTTTTAGAGCGATTTACTTTTTGCCTTTCTTACTAAAGAAAGGTATAGGTTTTACTTTAAGGCTGGACGTCATTTTCATCTTCGTAAATATGTCGATTCAGCATGAATTTTAATCGGAAAAATCGTCAAAAAATCACACTGCATCGATTTTCGACGCTCTATCGATTCACCTTGACAGAACTCGTCTATCTCCAACCCTCGAATTTTGAGAAAATAAAATCCGTGGAGTTCGAGTGATGTCCGTGTGTGGTAAAATTTTTGCCAAATTTTGTGTCACGTAATCCTCGGCTCCCCTATTTTCGATTTCGATTGTTAAAAGTGCATTTGAAAGCTGGTGTGCTGAACAAGGGTCATTTTGAGACCGAATTTCGAAATATCCATCTGTTTTCGGATGCGGCCAGACTTTTCAACAAAATACACAGTTTTCAAATGAAAATATGGTCAAAATTTTTCATTTTCATATCTTTTATTTATCTCAAAATTTGCATTTTCGAGCTCTACAACCTCCCAAATTTTCATCCAGATCCATAATCTGGTTCTGGAGTTAGAGCCGTTTGATTATCCTACCAAAAGAAAAAAATCCTAAAAAAGGTAAAAGCCCACCTGGTGACCTTCGCCAACACTTTTTATTTCCGATTTTATCCGAAATTTTTTCTACATTCATAGTACAGACCATGAGTGAGCATCTGAAACAAATTTGACATCTATCGGCAATCCGGATCAATTTTTAGAGCGATTTACTTTTGCCTTTCTTACTAAAGAAAGGTATAGGTTTTACTTTAAGGCTGGACGTCATTTTCATCTTCGTAAATATGTCGATTCAGCATGAATTTTAATCGGAAAAATCGTCAAAAATCACACTGCATCGATTTTCGACGCTCTATCGATTCACCTTGACAGAACTCGTCTATCTCCAACCCTCGAATTTTGAGAAAATAAAATCCGTGGAGTTCGAGTGATGTCCGTGTGTGGTAAAATTTTTGCCAAATTTTGTGTCACGTAATCCTCGGCTCCCTATTTTCGATTTCGATTGTTAAAAGTGCATTTGAAAGCTGGTGTGCTGAACAAGGGTCATTTTGAGACCGAATTTCGAAATATCCATCTGTTTTCGGATGCGGCCAGACTTTTCAACAAAATACACAGTTTTCAAATGAAAATATGGTCAATATTTTTCATTTTCATATCTTTTATTTATCTCAAAATTTGCATTTTCGAGCTCTACAACCTCCCAAATTTTCATCCAGATCAATAATCTGGTTCTGGAGTTAGAGCCGTTTGATTATCCTACCAAAAGAAAAAAATCCCTAAAAAGGTAAAAGCCCACCTGGTGACCTTCGCCAACACTTTTATTTCCGATTTTATCCGAAATTTTTTCTACATTCATAGTACAGACCATGAGTGAGCATCTGAAACAAATTTGACATCTATCGGCAATCCGGATCAATTTTTAGAGCGATTTACTTTTTGCCTTTCTTACTAAAGAAAGGTATAGGTTTTACTTTAAGGCTGGACGTCATTTTTATCTTCGTAAATATGTCGATTCAGCGTGAATTTAAATCGGAAAAATCGTCAAAAAATCACACTGCATCGATTTTCGACGCTTCGTCGAAAAGTCGACAAGTTGTCAAGTTGAGCTTCGAATACTGGCGCGAGAATGCTGGCGCATCTATTTTGTGGCTCGACTTATACTCGTTTTGTAGTAGCTTGTCTACCGATGTTTCCTATATCGTAGCTTTTCGTTTTCTTTTGCCCTATGCGTTTTTGCATAACTGTCCAATGTTTATGCAAAAACTTTTGTGACATAGGACATTCATCCGGCTACAATCAATTTGTTTCCCGTGCGCTCCTAAAATCGCCTAAATGTAGACTTCATTTGTCGTAAGTTTATTCAACAGGGTTCATTGGATTCTAATAGGAGCTTTCTAAGCTTTTCATCGTTTATATCGTTTTCAAAGTTTTCAATGCTGGTGATGCCAATGGCTTTCTACTTAAGGTAGTCGCGATTGAGTGTGTAGTGATGCGGTTTTAAAAATAGCAATTTCTGACACTCTCACTTATGTAGAAGCTGAATGGCGAGCTTCTCTGCACCGTGCGGCACACGCGGTTCACTTGTAGGGGAAATATACCCATTTTAATCACTCTAAGCCGTTCGACCAATTATCATCACTTTTGCCGTTTTCCGCTATTAAATCAACTTTTTCAAGTGTATCAACAATGGAGAGTTGTTTGCTCACTTTTATTTGAGCTATTTATTACTTTGGACCAGTCATGAGCAAAGTGCTGATAGGCCGATAATATAAATAGGCTGAAAAAGGGAATAGTTCCCCTACCTCGGTTTTTCTTTACGCCTGCTTTGTTCGGTACGATGGTACGATGAACCAAAATACCAACACACAAAAGGGCTCGACCGAAGCTAGAAAACCAAAACCGCGGTATGCGTTGTCACTGACGCAAGGGAAGTTTGCTATGCTCGCGTTTGTCATAAACTCTTGTTTGATTAAGAATATGTACGATTACAAATATTCTTTTGGTGAAAATAGCGGTTTTTATTTCTTTTCGAAAGCATATCATTTATAATACTTTGCTTTCATCATTAGACTTTCTTTTTTTCTGACGTTATAAATAAACAAAGTCGTTGTTATGAATTTAAAGAAGAAGTTCTACTATTGTTATATTCTTTAGTAAGAAAGGCTCTATCTCACCCCAGGTGGGATTAAATCGGGTTTTTAATTTCAGTTTTTCTTGTTTTAGAATTTAAGAATTTCTAAATTTGCTTTTATTTATTGATTTCTTAATTTTGTTTATAATTGTTGTTAAAAGTTTTTGAATAAACATTTTTAATCTATTTAATTTTAAGTTTTGAATATTTTTAATCTTTTTATTTTTTCCTCGAAAGAACCTCAAGCGCGCACACCGTCAATCGCGCTCATACCGAACTGTCAACTTTTCTTGGGGGGGTCACGAAAAGAACACGCAACATTTCTTGACCGCGTTCCTTCCGATCAGCATACCGTACTTAAGGGTTCATGGTCATCCGTTCAACCCTCAGTTTGCGCAAAGCCGAAACATCCGGCGACGCCGGAATTCTTCAAAATCTCAGTTTTAACTGTCAACGCATGCTACGAAACTGTGAATAAATAAGAAACACAACGCCAAACGTCATCGTCGGCTGTAGGAGATTGTGACGGCTCGCCTCACCGGAACGTCGCGTTTGATAGTGCAGCGGTTTCCGGAGACCTTCAGCGTTGGATATTTGCCGATTGCAAGCTTTTTATGTTGTATAGTGAAATTGTTAGAGAAAATTGAAGGTTCTAAACAAAAAAATGCTGCAAATAAGAACAACAGAGTATTATAAAATCCCAAATTATTATAATGGTGACGTTCCGGTACAATTCAGACTGAGTCCAATGGCCCAAAAAGAGTTTGGTGCGAAGTAAGTAGAATCGGCACGGGCTCTTGTTGGCTACAAGTTTATTGACGACCTGTTGCATCTGGTCGAATTGCAAAATATGTTGCGTTTCATGAAAGATTGAAAAAATCAAAAAAATCGCAAATTGGTTATTTGAGCCCAGGTTAGTGTTATTTTGGAGGTTTTGAGAAAATCAGAGAAGCGTCATCTGGAGGGGTGAAACCAGATTTTAGTGTAATGGCAAATCTTCGATCACTTATCTTAGGATCTCAATTAACAAATAGTTACAGGATTTCTACAAGAAATTTTCTATAGAATGGAAAGTGGCAGTGTAAAATCCTCTTCAAACCTTAACAAGACTTTGAAAGAGTTCTAGAATAGAGTTTTATCCTTCCACGCTCCAAATTGCTATTCAATAGCTATTTTGAAGTGCTTTTGTAGAATTCCTGAAACTTTTTGTTTTTTTATTGGAGGAGTTATGATCGTTACATCAATTGCTGCTTAGAAAAAAAAAATAACTTGCAGTACAATATTGTCTATATGGAGCGTTGAAAATTGCCGATCGAATCTAGAAAAGAAACTGTCTCTAGTTGTGTTGGTCCTAACTTGGGATTGAGTAACGCGGTGGAACTAACGCCTCCACCGCTTTTTCTCGATTTATGAACGAAACGCAAACACAATTGTATAAAAATTACTTTAACAACTTATTTTATTCGATTTCACAATATCAATCACAATTTCACAAAAAAAAAACTAATTCAGGGTCGCCATTTTGGACACCTTCTTCCAGGCCCCGTCCGGAGAGCACTTCATGTCCAATACATTATGTTGCGCAAGAATTCAGAGAAGGTGTTCACGGGCGGGACAGTTTTTTCTACTAGTCTGGTTCACATTGTTGATGAGGTGATCTTTTAGGGGGAACCTGCGGCGAGAAAGAATCAGAAATTTACACTTTTTTAATGCCAGCCATCACTCCAAGCGCTTTCTGGACGTGTCTCAATGGCACGCTCACAAACTGCTGGTATTTTCTTCGGTCACCTCGCAATCAGCAAATATCCAATGCTGAAGGTCTCCGGAAACCGCTTCGCTATCAAACGCGACGTTCCAGTGAGGCGAGCCGTCACAATCTCTTACAGCCGACGATGACGTTTGGCGTTGTGTTTCTTATTTATTCACAGTTTCGTAGCATGCGTTGACAGTTAAAACTGAGATTTTGAAGAATTCCGGCGTCGCCAGATGTTTCGGCTTTGCGCAAACTGAGGGTTGAACGGATGACCATGAACCCTTAGAGAAAAATGTTCCTTGGACCACCCCCGACACGGCTACCTAGTGTAAGTGTGGGTTAAAGTTTGTCGCTTAGCTTGTAGGAGCGTTTGAAGTAAAATCACGCATTTCCCATAGTAATTTCCATGTAAAGCGGTATACGCACTTCGGAAGGAACCGGTCAAGAAAAAATTCAAATGGGCAGCAGCGGCAGCGCAAGCAAGGGTGAAGAAAAGCCCCAAGAAATCGCTCCCTCTCCTTTGTTCTGCTGTTCGTAAAGCTGTTTCTTGACCCCTTTCCTTCCGATCTGCATACTAGCCTTAAACTTTAACCCCCGAGCGACAAGCCAGTTTTCAACCAAATGAACTCAAATTTAGTATGAGAGTCCCTATGGGTACCCTCTACAAGATGGTATTTATTTCGGCCGGATCCGAGCACTTTCGAAAAAAATGACCCACCCTATTACACATGCCGCCATTTTGGATTTTTTGAGGTCAGAATTTAGAGAAAAAATAGTGCTATTTAGTGCTCCAAGGGCAGATTTAGTGCTCTACAAATTTCCATACAAACTACCATACAAAATTTTGACTGGGTTACACATGGCATCATTTTGAATTTATTGGGATCAAAATTTAGAGAAAAAAGAGATCTATTGAGTGCTCCAAAGCAGAATAAGTGCTCTTCAATTTTCCTTACAAACTTCATGATAAATTTCTACTTAAAGTTTTATTTGGAAACTTTTAATTAGTTTCAATAAACAAAAAAAAACAATAATATTAAATAGCTGGTGATGAGCTGCAGGCATGCAATTCCAAATATACTTTGATTATGACCAAAATTAATATTTTTTTAACTAGTATGCATTAGTGCACTGGCTGGTGATACGCAATAGACCTGAAATTGAAAATATACTTTGATAATAAACAATATTAATGATTTTTCAACTTGTATGAATAAGTGCTCTGGCTGGTGATGAGCAATAGACATGAAATTGAAAATATACTTTAATTATGACCTAAATTAATGATTTTTCAACTTGTATTGATAAGTGCTCTGGCTGGTGATGAGCAATAGACAGAAAATTGAAAATATACTTTAATTATGACCTAAATTAATGATTTTTCAACTTGTATGAATTAGTGCTCTGGCTGGTGATGAGTAAGGCTACCAACTGTACGGATTTTTTCCTTACCATACGGATTTTCGAACCTCTTCGCGGATGTTTAACAGGCCGAAATTTTTGTAGGGAATTTTACGCATAATACGGATTTGTACGGAATTTTAACAACTTTTTAATCATAGATTTGCTTTTTTGATTTGGTCGAAGCTTTTGTTAACTAGAAATTTTTATTTTTCTTTGAGTTTGATTTAAAAAGGGAGAGTTTTCCGGAGTTTCCAAACTTGATTATCAATAATTCTAGAGTTTTTGAACTATTGTCTTTCATATGTTGATAGGACCTTTAAAAAAACTCTAGAATTGTTCTTTTAGAAATTTCTTACTAAATATCCCAAGCAGCACACTTTGTCAGATAAACGTATTTCCTAACTGGTTGTATAACCAATCCGCCTCGTTGTCACAACTTGTTCTACAACTCCTGTGAACTGGAAAAAGCGCACTTTTTTCTGTTGTATAACTTGCCAGAAAAAGATGCAAGTTATCAGAGTAAGTTGTACAAATGTATTTGACAACACTGTGCCATCTAACAAGAGATTCAACGAAAAAAAGGGGCGTGGTTTACGGCTGTGCTGTCAAATCAAAGCGCACACTGGAAAGGCAAGTTAGATTGAAAACAGCTATCTAACCGTCGACTAACTTACATGTAAACAAACGTTTCTTATTAGAATTTTATTCAACGACGAAGCTAATTAAAAAAGTACGCTTGTTTCTGCAAAATTCTTTTAAAATAATTCGAAATTGAATTTAAAAAAAAGAAAAAGAATCATGGCGCGCATGTGATTAGTGTGAAATTCCCTGCATGGAGAACTTTTAAATTATCCTTTTTTGATGAACTTCCTCTGTCCTAAGATTCGATCCGATGACTTCGACGATTTGTTGTTATCTCCACGGCAGGTCCAGGCGCGCTTCCACATCTCTCCACGGGGCTTCATAGTAAACAAGCTGGCCCAAGCGTCAATAAGAAGGCTGCTGTCTGTTTTGTTAGCTAAAGAACTAAATTCCAACGAAGGCTGTCATTGGAATTGAAGTTATATAAGTTTGTTTCAAATCAGTTTTTATAACTCCACTATATAACTTTGTTATAACAAACCGTTTCAACTGTCATTTCGATTACCGTACCACGGAGTAATATTGAAAATCGGTATGATTTTGATTTGTTGTTTTCTCTATCATAAACTCTATAAGCTGATAATTTTTGTAGCTTTTACCAGCGATATGTTTACAAATTAATCGGTCAACAATCAAAAATACTGTAATCTTCAATAAATAATCATTATTGAAACTCTGAATTCCTCATGTACAAATTTACACCACCTAACAACACGCAATGTCAAGTTGAATATGTATGTTGAGCATCTGTTATAAAATCTATTCTCCGAGAACATTTGTGTAACAAAGCGAGAAAACCTAAGGTTATTTATAGAATGGTTGGCCACACCCATTTTTCAGAAGATGCCGTCACATGACAATGTTAGATAAGCAGTGTGGCAAAAGGTGCAATATTGTTTTTATCCAACAAACTGTTTTCGAGTAAAACATTGCAGATGAGGAAACAGCATCTTGGCATATCAGCATTTTGACGTTCAATTACAGCTCATAAAAAGTGTTTTCGAGTGAAATAAAGTGATAAATAGCTCAATAAAAAGTGAGCAAGTAAGTTTCTATCAAAAGTGTTCAAAAATAAATTGTTTAAATAGGGAAAATCAGCAAATTGGATGGAGTTAGGAGCGAGTGTATATTGCCTATGTTGTGTGTAAAAGTTGGAAAAGAGTGAAGTTGACTGTGTTTTAACACTTGTATAGCACACATCTCATGAGTTACATAAGTCAGTTATACAAGTAGTCAAACAAACTGATATGTAACTAACGTTGACATTTTTTCTCGTATGTTCATCCAAAACAGCTGTCTAACTATTATTCAACAGTCGACAAGTTATGAGTGCTACTTGGGTATATTCCATTTCTAAAGGCTATCTAAAACTTGAGAAAACATTTGAACATTGAACAAATCTAGAGTTTTTTTTTAAAGGTCCTATAAACTGTTGTGTTTCACATGCTATAGGACCTTTTCAATAAAAAAAAACTCTGGAAAAGTGTTCGTGAAAACACTAAGAACTATACTGCCCATGTTCGCATAAATGTCCCATATGCAAAAACAGCAAGCTGAGAAAAACGCAAGGGAAGTTTGTCCCACACAAAAGGCTACGTGTTAAGTTTTCACGAAAAAACAGGATTTCCTCCTGATTTCTAGAACAAAGTACTAGATGTTATAGGGGTCATTCCATCTGAAGCGGAACAGCATTTGAAAATTACCCTCTCCGATCCTGCTCAAATTTGGCAGGGCTGTTGATACTATCAAAACATGCAAGAATCCCGAATTTCATCCAAATCGGACCACCCCCTCCATTTTTGTACCTCCCCAAAAAATCAACTTTTTGGCGATTTTTGACCAAACCTCCTAGTTTCAAACGACGATAACTCAGGAACCACAATTCTTAGAGGGTCGGTCTTAGACTCAATTTTGAAGGAAATTGGACGTAGAATCCATTTCCGTGATCAAAATTTTGATTAATTTATTTTTTCTATTTGTATTGCGCAATTGAAAACTTTAAACGGCCGTATCTCAAAACACCCCAACTTATTTTTTTTATTTGACCTCACCATCGTGTTCCCCGGCCAATTTTACATAAGAATCACTTATCGACAGAAATGAATATGTTTCGTTTCAGAGATATCGAATTTTAAAGTTTTGTGTTTTCGAGATTACCTACATCAGCTTCATTCGCCACATCTGCTAGAAGCACACGGGTGGGCTGATCAATAACTGCTACCTGGTGTTCTGGAAGATGATTAATTTAATTTATATTTTTATAATTTTACGCAAATATTTATTCAAATGGCTAATAGGGGAAATTCTAGTATGTTTGTCAGGTTAAGTCCTTGCTCCTAGTTTCGTCCAATTTGTTCATTTTCACTATTTAAACAACAAATTTTGCAAAACTTTTGATAGAAACTTGCTTGTTCACTTCTTATTGAGCTATTCATCACTCGATTTCATTTCTGTCGATAAGTGATTCTTATGTAAAATTGGCCGGGGAACACGATGATGAGGTCAAATAAAAAAAATAAGTTGGGGTGTTTTGAGATACGGCCGTTTAAAGTTTTCAATTGCGCAATACAGGTAGAAAAAATAAATTAATCAAAATTTTGATCACGGAAATGGATTCTACGTCCAATTTCCTTCAAAATTGAGTCTAAGACCGACCCTCTAAGAATTGTGGTTCCTGAGTTATCGTCGTTTGAAACTAGGAGGTTTGGTCAAAAATCGCCAAAAAGTTGATTTTTTGGGGAGGTACAAAAATGGAAGGGGTGGTCCGATTTGGATGAAATTCGGGATTCTTGCATGTTTTGATAGTATTAACAGCTCTGCCAAATTTGAGCAGGATCGGAGAGGGTAATTTTCAAATTTGCACTTTTTCGTGCACAGTTGAGATGGAATGACCCATAGGCTCTTTTGAAAGAGCACACGATTTTGAACCAAACTGCATCAATAGCTCAAAAATGATGAAAATGCATATGGGACATTTATGCGATCATAGGCAGTATATTGTTCGTAAAAGCAAACTTGACATTTCGTAAACTTTTAAACGACTATCAAAAAAAATAAAAAATTGAAGAACATAATGATTTGATTCAAATCACGGTTTATTTTATGAATACTTTTAAACGTGCAAGTCATAAGTACTCTGATAGCATTTTGTGAAATTTGTTAGCTGTAAAAACGACACAGTTTTATATTTTTAATTCTCAGATTTATTAAATTTAATTTATCTAAATAATTCATTGACAGTTTTTGTTATAGCATGGTTTCATATCGGCAAAGTGTACGGATTTTTACTCAGCAAGAGTAGGTAGCCTTAGTGATGAGCAATAGACATGAATTTGAAAATATACTTTGATAATAACCAGTATTAATGATTTTTCAACCTGTATGAATAAGTGCTCTGGCTGGTTATGAGCAATAGACAGAAAATTGAAAATATATTTTAATTATGACCTAAATTAATGATTTTTCAACTTGTATTAATTAGTGCTCTGGATGGTGATGAGCAATAGACATGAATTTGAAAATATACTTTGATAATAAACAATATTAATGATTTTTCAACTTGTATGAATTAGTGCTCTGGCTGGTGATGAGCAATAGACTTGAATTTGAAAATATACTTTTATAATAACCAATATTAATGATTTTTCAACTTGTATTAATTAGTGCTCTGGCTGGTGATGAGCAATAGACAGAAAATTGAAAATATACTTTAATTATGATTTTTCAACTTGTATCAATTATTGCTCTGGCTGGTGATGAGCAATGGACTTGAATTTGAAAATATACTGACACATTCTCCGGCAATGTACACCTTAGGATGAAATTTTGAAAAGCGTATATGACCTATTTGGATATTTTTACTCGATTCTAGACTACTTGAAGCTTCAAAAATCATGGTTTTCATTAATTGATCTTTTGAATATCATTATGTACAGGTTGGTTAAGTTATGCATCAATTCGTGATAAAATCATCGTTTTAAAACATTTTTCTGAAAACTCCTAGTTTTCAGCGAAATAAAATCCAAAAATTATCCTTTTTATAGCATTTTGTAGGTTTTTAGATGTACTAAACGGAAATGTCATGGATCTGCAGTTTATCATAAGTTAAGTATTTTTTCAAACTAGTGTAAGTTTACCATTTTATTGCGTTGCAACGTCACGAAAAAGGAAAAGTTGTTTATGCCAAAAGAAAACTAAACATTCAATCATTTTGATAATTCGGATGCTATTTGTACTTAGAAAGAGCTTTCAAATGCAACCTAGAGCGACTAAATTAGTTGTCTAGATCCAAAGTTACAACAGGTTTAAGTTTGCGTTGCAACGTCACGAAAATTTAAATCATATTGGTCAAATGGCAAAAAAAGGTGTATGCGTAGTTAATTTAGGTCATAATTCAATTTTCTGTCCATTGCTCATAACCAGCCAGAGCACTAATTCATACAGGTTGAAAAATCGTTAATATTGGTTATTATCAAAGTATATTTTCAAATTCATGTCTATTGCTCATCACCAGCCAGAGCACTAATTCATACAAGTTGAAAAATCATTAATTTAGGTCATAATTAAAGTATATTTTCAATTTTCTGTCTATTGCTCATCACCAGCCAGAGCACTAATTCATACAGGTTGAAAAATCGTTAATATTGGTTATTATCAAAGTATATTTTCAAATTCATGTCTATTGCTCATCACCAGCTAGAGCACTAATTCATACAAGTTGAAAAATCATTAATTTAGGTCATAATTAAAGTATATTTTCAATTTTCTGTCTATTGCTCATCACCAGTCAGAGCACTAATTCATACAAGTTGAAAAATCATTAATACTGGTTATTATCAAAGTATATTTTCAAATTCATGTCTATTGCTCATCACCAGCCAGAGCGCTAATTCATACAAGTTGAAAAATCATTAATTTAGGTCATAATTAAAGTATATTTTCAATTTTCTGTCTATTGCTCATCATCAGCCAGAGCACTAATTAATACAAGTTGAAAAATCATTAATATTGTTTATTATCAAAGTATATTTTCAATTTCAAGTCTATTGCTTATCACCAGCCAGTGCACTAATGCATACTAGTTAAAAAAATATTAATTTTGTTCATAATCAAAGTATATTTGGAATTGCATGCCTGCAGCTCATCACCTGCTATTGAATATTATTGTTTTTTTGTTTATTGAAACTAATTAAAAGTTTCCAAATAAAACTTTAAGTAGAAATTTATCATGAAGTTTGTAAGGAAAATTGAAGAGCACTTATTCTGCTTTGGAGCACTCAATAGATCTCTTTTTTCTCTAAATTTTGATCCCAATAAATTCAAAATGATGCCATGTGTAACCCAGTCAAAATTTTGTATGGTAGTTTGTATGGAAATTTGAACAGCACTAAATCTGCCCTTGGAGCACTAAATAGCACTATTTTTTCTTTAAATTCTGACCTCAAAAAATCCAAAATGGCGGCATGTGTAACCTGGCGTAAGTGTCAATATTTTGTATGGGAGTTTGTATGGAAATTTGAAGAGCACTTAATCTGCCCTTGGAGCACTTAATAGCACTTATTTTTCTCTAAATTTTTACCCAAAAAAAATTAAAATGGCCCAAAAAAATCCAAAATGGCTGCATGTGTAACTAGGCGTGAATGTCAATATTTTGTATGGGAGTTTGTATGGAAATTGAAATAGCACTAAATCTGGCCTTGAAGCACTAAATAGCACTGATTTTTCTCTAAATTTTGACCCCAAAAAAATCCAAAATGGCGGCATGTGTAACCTGGCGTGAGTGTCAATATTTTGTATGGGAGTTTGTATGGAAATTTGAAGAGCACTAAATATGCCCTTGGAGCACTAATTAGCACTAATTTTTCTTTAAATATTGACCCCAAAAAAATCCAAAATGGCGGCATGTGTAACCTGGCGTGAGTGTCAATATTTTGTATGGGAGTTTGTATGGAAATTTGAAGAGCACTAAATCTGCCCTTAGAGCACTAAATAGCACTAATTTTTCTCTAAATTTTGACCCCAAAAATCCAAAATGGCGGCATGTGTAACCTGGCGTGAGTGTCAATATTTTGTATGGGAGTTTGTATGGAAATTTGAAGAGCACTAAATCTGCCCTTGGAGCACTAAATAGCACTAATTATTCTCTAAATATTGGCGCCGGAAAAATCCAAAATGGCGGCATGTGTAACCTGGCGTGAGTGTCAATATTTTGTATGGGAGTTTGTATGGAAATTTGAAGAGCACTAAATCTGCCCTTGGAGCACTAAATAGCACTAATTATTCTCTAAATATTGGCGCCGGAAAAATCCAAAATGGCGTCATGTGTAACCTGGCGTGAATAGACTGTAAAAACGTGAAAAAATTTGATATGCAAAATGTAATTATATTAGATGGTAGAATAGGCCAAATACTACCAAAAACAAACATAAACTAAACAAGATAAATGCAAATTAAAATACTAAAAATAAAACACGAAAAACATAAAACAAGAGAAGTAAAGTTTTTCGTAGAACAAAAGTTGCTCAAAATGACCTCCTGAACACGGGAAAAATAAATATTTTCGAAAAAAAATGTGGGCAGTAGAGGGTTAACTGTTGAGGATAAATTATCTTAATTGAAAGATATATCTACGATGTTTTAGGCATATCTTAGAATTTAACAAATTTGTTATTTTTTTAATTTTTTTTCCAAAGTTTTACCTAATTATATAACGAATGTTGAAGTTTCTTTTCATACTGAAAAAAATGTAAAGCAAAAATGCAAGGGGTTTCCAGCATCGTGTCAGACTGGTCACTAATCCGGAATTACTTGGAATTCGAACAAGTAATTCTTTAATTCCGGATTTACTGAGTAATTCCAGAGTAATCCTGGTAATTCCTAATAATCCCAGTAATCCTAGTAATTCCATGATTCTTGTTTGTGAAAACATACTTCAGAAAATAATAAAATATTGAAAATAACTGTTAAAAAGATAATTTTGATAAACCTTTTATGACTATATTTATTGCCTATTAATTTTCATGTAAGAATCCAAAGTTATAGCTAGTACGGAATCATCCGGATTTTGAGTAAGTAATTCAGTAATTCCAGAATTACTCCGCAATTCTGCAGTAATTCCTGTAATTCTGGAATTACCTAGTAATTCCGTAGTAATTCGAGTAATTCCATAGTTACTCAGTAATTCGTGTATTTCCCATCAATTCAAGTAAATCGGTAGAATGCATTTTGCTTTTCCTTGATGCCTTTTATGGTTGTAAGAAGTACAGAGCGGATTCGGAATGTCCGCAAATTTGGATGCTCTCTAATTCAAATGTATTCGGATGAAAAACAACTCAAACGTCAAAATCAGTTGTCAAACTGATGTTGATATTTACCCCATTCGTCGAATTTCCAAGTAGGGCGTCCAAGTTTCCCGGAAAACGGAAAAAATATATTATTTATTCCCGGGAAATTTTTGAAAACGTCATAAAATCTATGTTTTCTTTATATTTGTTATGTTTTTAAAATCATACTTTTAGCTCAATACTATTAATAGGATAGCACTTTTAGATAGTTTTAAAGATTTTTTTTGTTCTTTTTTGTGCTTTGAATTTTAAATGCACTCAAACGTCAAAATCAGTTGTCAAACAGATGTTGATATTTACCTAATTATTCGATGATTTTCAAGCAGGACGTCCAATTTTCCCAGGTTTTGAGTTTCCCGGAAAACAGGAAAAATATTTATTTATTCCCGGGAAGATTTTGAAAAAGTCATAAAATCTATGTTTTCTTTATATTTGTTATGTTTTTCAAGCTTTAAATTTATAGAATCAGCTCAATACTAATAATATCATTCTAAACAAGGATAGCAGTTTAAAGATAGCTTAAACAAATTTTTGCTGTTCTCTGTTGTGCTTTGAATTTTATATCCACCACATTTCTAATTCAAATTAAATAAGTATTTTATAAATATTTATTTTTTAATTATTTCTATATGACATGACTAAAACAGCTTAAAAATTGGTTTAAGATGTATAAAAAACGAAAATGACAACAAATAAAATGGTACCAATTTATGAAATTTTTTGAAAAGTTTAAACATATTAATTGTAATACTAATGTTATTTCCAGGCCAAATTAAGATTTTTGTTTAATTCCGGGAATTCCCCGTACAACATATAAAAATCCCGGGAATTTTGTGCACTATTGCCAAGCACGTGGTTTTGTGCGTTTGACAACTGTCATTCGATCCAATTCCAAAGACTTTTCTCAATATGCTGGAAGCTAGGCAGTAATCCCAAGTTATTTTTTATAAATTTGCGCAATTCTAAGTGATTTCTGGAAATCCCAAGTAATTCTGGGAAATCAAAGTAATTAGCATTAGCATTAGCATTAGATTTTGGAGGACGCCCCACCACCGGAAGGTTCCACAACGCTTATCCCTCTGTTTGGTCTCGTTGTGTTAGACCCTCATCCGGAACAATAATCCAACATGGGAGATACCATGTCATCATCTTTTGATGAGTGTGTAATGTGGGTAGTAACCCAGGGCATAAGGGGGTCCTGGCCGGGTCCAAGCTATCCTCAGGGATGGGAAGGATCGTTAGTAAACACCTATCTAAAGTGCGCAAGGACCCCTACGTCACCTTAGTGGTATAGATGTTTGTAGGGAGGTTTTGGACTCAATGTTAGTAGGAGAGGTAGAACCCTAGGATACACCTCGAAAGGCGTTGCGGGTTGTAAAGTAAAAGTAAATCTTTCCCAGTTCCTGAGGGGAACACCCGTGAAGAGTATCGGGGCCGGCATTTACAAAGCGGATTCAGTGGCAGTTTTTCACTCAACTAATGTTAACATGTTTAGGTTAATGTTAACATTCCATAGGTCGCCTCCCTAAGGTGTCGTGATAAGGTCCAGTTTGTGACGATACACTACCTTCCCTTTACTAAGCAATCGAATCCAGAAGGGAAAAGATCACCAGTTGTGTTGGTCCGAGCCGGGATTTGAACCCCGATCTACCGCTTACGAGGCGGAAGCGTTACCACTAGGCTACGTGGCTCGGTCACGCGTTGCAGGTTGGTTGTAACAGTATTCCTGATTCCAGTCTAGGCTCACCAAGTCGCCATGGCCTAGTGGTTAGCATTTTTGCTTACCAATCCAAAGGACGGGGGTTCGAACCCCGCCCAAAGCTACTTTGATTTTTCGTTCATATTCAGCATTTCAAGTATTTCTATGTCCTTAATATTCTCGATGGGAGCAGATGGGAATCGAACCCAGAACCATTCGCTTACAAAGCGAACTCCGTAACCATTCAGCCACAGCTGCTCCTTAATTCTGGGAAATCAAAGTAATTCATGACATGTTGCCAGTAATCCTGGTAGTTCCATTTAGACTGGTCAGTAATCCTTGATGTTGGAAACCCCTTGCAAAAATGTTCTTCCAAAAATATTTTTTCAAATTTTTCCGACTACACTCATAACTTCCCATTGATTTATTTTAATTCAATCCACTCTTCCCAGAGAGGGCGACAAAAATCCCGCTGTGGGAACGGAACCTGCACAGAAAAGTGGAGGGTGGCCCTCCTGCAGTGTAGTGCTCCGTCCGGAAGTACTCTATTTGTGCTGCTGCGAAAAACGACTCATTACTGGCCATTTGCGGGGCTGCTGGGAAATGATGCTTTTCGCCTGGGTCAAAGTTATAAGTGCGTTATTCGTAGGAGACGGTTTCTTTTTTTGTTATTGCCTCCATCTCAATGGTTTTATGAACCCGATATCGATACACTGGTTTGAGTGGGTTCAGGAAGGGTGCCAATAAGGGTGGTTATTTGGTTAATTTTTTCAAAGTGTTCATTCAGATACCGTGGGATTCTTGTTCTGAAAAATGTATTAAACTTATTTTTAGTTCAAATAATACCTATTAACATTTTTAACTATAACTTTTGTGTAATTCTTTTAGTCTTGTTTTATTGATTCACGAGCTTCTGCATAAATATTTTAATTTTATTGGAATAATGCATTCGTTTTCACACTTTTTTGTATTTTCCATGGTTTTTTTATAAACTTGTTATTATTTGTTTAAAACATCATTCCGTTTTTAATGTTGTATGAAATAAATGTTTTGAAACCAAACCCTTTCTTCAAATAGTTATTCCAATAACCTCCTCACAAACCACCCGCTCCATCCATATGTCCTCGACACAGAAAACCCCTAAATTGTACCATCACCCATTCGCAGGAGGACCATAAAACCCACCCTGCCCCCTTCTCTCTCTCCCTCACTCTCGCTTGATTAATTACGTCCTAATGAATAAATTTACGTCACTTTGCTACAATGTTATTGCCATCATCACGATTACGGCCACAATGTTTTCTGCCACATTTTTTCGTTGGTCCTTCGTTCCTAATGCCCAATTCAGGGTCCTTTCTTTCTTTTCGCTGTGTTTCCTGTGTATTCGACAACGACTGCCACTACTCACATTTTTTTCTCCCCCACCCCTTTCGTGCACCCAAAAAGTGGTTGTATTTGTGATGTGCACCCTCGTACTTCCCGCTTCCTGAAGGCCGTCGAAAGTTCCGCGCGCGCGTTGTGTTACAAATGTCATAAATATGCTTTTGAATAATTGTCATTCTTTTTTGCCTTGTGCCGAGCGCTCACTCCAACAATAACAACAAAAGCAACAACAAAAAAGGACGAAATCCATAAAAGAAGCAAGAAGAAGAAACACAAGGCACATGTCAGCACTAAAACCACCCTCTTCCGACGACGACGAGAGGCCATTATGGCTGCACTTAGTCCTGGGCCGCGTTGGTCGTCGTTTGTTGTTTAGCAAATTTTGCCTCAATAAAAGTATTACAATTTCCATTTTTATCCCTTTATCCTTTGCGGGGCCATGTTCGGCCAGGTTGTTCGTGGCGACGGCTCTGTCACGTGGTTACTTGCCGGGCCCGGGGTCGATCATTTGATATGGATCCTTGTTCCTTTATTTAGTTTTGTTATGTAAAAATGTTTAGTTCTTTATGGCTTAATCAGACGAATTTTATAATTTAAAGAAACTGGAAGACTCAACAGTCCTCAAGTTTGAACTGCTCTTTTCAAACAATTGAGCTAACGTTGTCTTCTGGCCCAGAGATACCGTAAACCGGGGTGATTTTAAAAGGTTTGAGATTTTTCCGCAAAATGAAGAGTACAAATTAAATTCGTAAGGAATGCTATGGAATCATACTGACCGTGGTAGCGAAGTGTTCAAAGTACTTTAAGAAGAATTTTAATACAATTTTGAAATGTTCAAAAAGTTAGTTAAACTATAATTATGATATTTTTGATGAATAACATTATTATTTTATTTATTATTCAATAAGTTCTCACAATTATTTTTCAATCTTCTGCCATATTACACCTTCACATTTTAAAACATTTACGAATCAATCACATTGTAGAGAACAATTTTCTGAACAATTTCCATAAAAAAGTATCAATTTTGGTTTAATAGAAGCAGAGATATACCCAATTTCGTAAAATGAAAAGTGAATTTCTCCAAAATTTCTGGATTTAATTCCTATTCAAACGATGAACACCGCCTACTGATTTTTTTATGATTCTAATAATATAATTTCAATAAATTTCATCAAAATTTTATATAATTTTTATTTTTCTGCAAAATGTTTTCATCCTTGAAAATATCATAGTAGGCAGTGTTTATCGTTTGAATAGCAATAATAGTAATTTTGGAGGAAGTCACTTTTTACTTTACGAAATTTTGTATATAATATCTGCTTATATTGATCCAAAATTGATACTTTTTTCGTGGAAATTGTTCAGCAAACTGTTCTCTACAATGTGATTGATTCGAAAATGTTTTGAAATATTTTAGTGTTGTATGCAGAGGACTGAAAAAATAATGTTGGGAACCTTTTGGGTAATAAATAGAATTTAAATGAAATACTCTTGGTTAAGCAATGGTTTAAGCTCGAATTTGTATCCTGGCAATCTGTTGCTGTATTTTGATTACAAATTGTACAATGAAAAGATTTTAATTTAGTCGTTTGAAGTTTCCAGCTTGGATGTTTGGGTTATTTCAAAGAAAGCCAGAAATCTTATAAATTTGGGTTGAAAGTTTTTGATTTGAGGTCAAATATGTAATTTAGAGTCTCTTGATACACATTCATAAGAAATTTAATGACTATGAATATGAACCCATCGATTTCTATCGATTTTTCTGAAGAAAAATCCTATAAAATCGAAAAAAAATCATCAAAAAAAAGTTGCTCTAGACCCCCTGACGAAATATTTCGGTATACCCCGCAAAATGTCGGGAAAGAGCCCTTCTTTCGTGGTACCAAATATCAGACTCGCCGATTTTTTTATTTTAATGTTCTCGGAAAAATACACCGTGGACAGTTATAAAAAAAAATGTTTAAAATTGAAATCATTATTTATATACCGTCAGTGGGGGTGACTATAGGTCAAAAAACGATACACCTCTCGTAATTTCTTACGAATTTAAATAACATCGAAAATCTTTCAACGTAGATTTGTTCTTAAATAGTCTACTAACACTTTCCCAAAATATGGTGGATTTTGATGAACACTGCCTTAAATGCCAATAGTTTGAAAATTGACCCAATCTTACCCCTTAGAGGGGTCAAATGAAACTAAAATGATGCTCAAATACAACAAATAAAAACAAGTCATCCAACAGTGTTTCTTGTTCGAGGGAATCATATTGACATGCTACATTGTTTGAAGTGGAGATTTTTAAACATTTGAGTAGTTTTCGAGCAATTCCAACAAAAATATTAGAAAAATGATTTTTCGAGAGGTCATTTTTGGCCAAAAACGTACCTCAACTTCAGACAGCTGCCAAAATAACAGGATTTGTTCTAGGAACGAGATTTTTTCAGCGAAGTCATCTTAAGATGTCCCCTATACAACCCTTTTAACAGAATTCAGTTTTATTGAGAAGAACCTGAGAAATGGTAAAATCTGTAAAAAAATCTCTTTGACCCAATCACACCCCCAGACCCAATGTCACTCCCACTGATGGTACCTCAAACTTGTTGGAGCTGTTGCTTTTATAAAACAAAAGCAAGAACGCTGATTTTCATCAAAATAGGACCACCCTCGCCCAATTGGAACCACCCCAATGTTTCCCTTTTAAACAAAAAAAAATGCGAAACACCTCCATTCGTAATTTGGAAATATCTCTGGAATCACACATTGTAGAAGGATCGTCTAGGATTAATTTTGCAGAAAATTAGACGATTGAGTCCATATTCAATTTATTGTTACTTAGTTGGCGCATATTCTGCCTAAAGTATTGACCTTATCATTGGGTTCCCGAATAATGAGATCCACATGAGATTAATTGGGCCAAAATTGCACCTAAATTTACATAATCCGACCAAATAGTGCCAAAAAGAAGCAGAGTACTGAGGTGGACAAACAATCAGCAGAGATGAAACGCCGTCGGAAGAATGACCAAAGTTTAAGATTTTCTCAAGTTTCAAAATTTCCATAAAAGATAAAAGTTGATTTTCTTTGTTTTAAGAAATGTTTTATTTTGCATACAATTGAGTTTTTTTCATTTATTTTTCGTTTTCTCCATTTTCTTCACGTATCAATTAATAACAAATAAAATTACTTTTTCCATAAAAAAAAGTAAGCCTAACTTAAATATCGTTAAGATCAGCTGAGTAGATTTCATCCTTGATTTCTTTGTATAATGGAATGGTATCCTTGCTCTAAACGAAAGAAAAAATATCAACTAAACTTAGGAATGAGTCGTTTGTTGTTCAAAACCTCACAGAGTGTGTTTGTTTTTCATGTAATTTGTGTGTCTGTTACAATTAGCCTACGTTTGTTTGTTTTCTCGCTCACACGTTTTATTTCTCAATCGCTCACTCACTCTCACTCATCGCGATAAATCTCTAGCTATTTACACAGGTAAAAACATTGGTTTACTTTCGTTTGTTTTAGCTCTTTGTTTTGTAGGATTCTGGGGGACAAATAATACGCGCTACCACAAATCTACAAAAACAAAAAAAACCTAAAATGTTGAGTTTTCTTCCTACTATGAGAGGGGTATCGTTCCTTTTTTCGTGAGTTTTTTTTGTTTAATTGAATAAATTAAAAGTGATCGCGAACCTAACCTCAATTTCGCCGATATATTTACACAACAGCTTAGGTTTGACGTCCGCGGAGGTTAGGTTGCGATCCGGCGCCGCCGGGGGTTTTTTAGGAGTAACAACTGCTGGACACTCAGTACAGGACCTGCACGGGCCGTCGGATCGAGTTTTCGATGTCGGGCAGGGCGCTGGAATGTTGCGAGGCGCTCGGGCTGGACCCGGGCGAGGCGGATGAGGCTGATGAGTTGTACAGGGATCCGGAGTGGGCGGCGTAGAGGGGGGCGGCCGCGGCTGCGGCGGAGATTCCGCTGTAGATGTTGGAGTAGAACGAGCTGAGGGACGTCGGGGGCATCTGCTGGGTCTTTTGGGCTTCCATGCCGGTTGGGGAGGACGATTGGTGGGACTGCTGGGACTGGTGAAGTTTGGACAGGGTAATCGGGTCAAAGCCGCCGAAGTACGGGACCGAGTAGTGTTGCTCGAGCTGCTGGAGATGATGGGACGGGGCAAAGTACGGCGGGAGTTGCGGGAACGGGTAGGAGGATCCGAGGCTGGCTTTGGCGGATTGCTGCATGCCGAGCGGGAGTCCGTTGGCGGCGTTGGCCAGAGGGTTCTTGGGTTTGCGACGTGGGCGGTACTTGTAGTCGGGGTGTTCCTTCATGTGGCTAGCCCGCAGGCGTTTGGCTTCGTCGATGAACGGGCGTTTCTGAGCCTCGGAAAGCAACTTCCATTCGGATCCGAGCCGCTTGGAGATCTCTGAGTTGTGCATTTTGGGGTTGTCCTTGGCGATCTGACGGCGCTGGAGACGGGACCAGACCATGAAGGCGTTCATTGGACGTTTGATGTGACCTTCCTGTCCGGGTGAGGTCTGCTGAGATCCGGGCTGGGTCGGGGAATGGTGAGTCTGTCCAAATCCGGCCATTGGTCCAAAGTTCAGCCGCGGCTTAACGTCCACACTTCCCGGACTGTGGTTCGGTTGAGGTGCGAAATCCGCTGCCGGCGGCATCTCCATCTGGTGACCACCGAGCGGAAATCCGTAATGATGGTGGGTTAAACTGGCCATGCTGTGGTTGATCATCTTCACGCTGATTCTTCACGAATAACTTTCTTCACTGAACACGAGCACTCACTCGTTGATAGTTTCTTGCTTGCTCACGAATACGCTCAGTTCATAAGGTCACTCGGCTCAATCTCACTCTGAATGAAACCTTTTATCTTAATTCACACTGATTGCAGTCTCTCTGTTGTACTGATTGTTCTTTGCACTTCCAAGTTCAGCGCACAATAACGAAACTTGTTTCTCTTCACAAATCCCAAAGACACAAAAAAGGCTCGAGAAAGTCTATTCTTTGCTGACGGAGGAAAAAAGTTCGACTCAAAACCAGGTCTTTACTGCACAAGAGCCAAACTCAAACTGAATGAATGTGGTTCTACCAGTGCTGCACCTTCTCTCATCCCCTGCCCGAACGCTCGCGCACACCTTCTCGTCTCTTTACCTTGCTTTGTCCACACCGCACCAACACTAGCGCATTCAACTCGAGAATAAAAGAATCCCCGAAAGAAGAGAAACAAAAACGCCAAACGAGCTAAAACACTCGCTGCAGCGCGCCTCGAAACAAGAAAAGAGGGCGTGTTTTTTCCCTTTCTCGCTCTCCCTCTCTCCGTTCTCCCATTCGCCCATTGTTTACGCCTTTATCTCGGGCGCTGTGTTTTAGCTCACACGCACACACTGAAACCGATTGCGCGCGAGCGAGCGAGCGAGACAGCTCGTTCGCTCGCGCTCACACCATCATTCCGAGCGCGGCTTTATTCCCTTTTTTATCGCTCCTTTTGAGCGCGCACAATCGAATCGATTCAGAAATCATTTTCCCGTTTTGCAATAATTCGCCCGATTTGTTGGCCGATTATTCTTATTTCTGTCTCCCCGTCTCGCTCGCTCTCACGCTCACGCAAGCATCGTGTTTTCTCACTTCCTTTTGTCCATTCTCTCTCGCGCGCTCGCTCTTTTGTTACGCCGGTATTGTGCGGTCGTCGCCGTGAGCGCACTAGTAAATTGTTAATAATAATGTGACTTGTTCTCCCTCTTTCTCTCTCCCCCCGTTCGTGTGTGATTGTGTGGGGAAGGGCGGCTTGAATGGTTGGGGAAAACGGCACAAAAAAGAGCACACACATTTTTCGTGCGGCAAGGATAATAAATCGTTTCGATTGAAATGGGGCGAGAGTAAAAAAGAGAGGGGGTGGGAGTAGGAGGGAACATTTTTGTTCGGTTTAATTTGCTTTATGGAGCAGTTTATTTTGTCGCGCACACTTTTGGGTGTACAACTCAAAAAGGCGAACTTTTTTGTTGTTGCGATCGATGTGGCTCGATTCCTTTTTTTTTTTTTTTTTGCTGGGGAAATGGATAGTAATGGAATGTTTGTTACTGAACCGGGGGAGGACAAAACAAGCTTGGGGTTTGTGACTTTTTGTGGTTTGAAATGCTACCAAATGAATGGGCTAGAGGACAGAATGGATTTGTTTGCAGAAAAATAAGAATAATTTGCCCAGCGATTGTTTCACTAATCAACTTTGTTCATGGGACTAATCACGTGATAATGGTGGTTTTGTAGCTATTCAGGCGGAAATTTGGTTTGTTTGGCATGGACAATAAATTTAACCATACTTTGTTGCAGATAGAACAAAACTATACAGGCCAAATAAAAAAGACAGGGAAAATTCTCGTATGTTTGGCAGGTTAAGCACTCGCTACTAACTCCATCCAATATGCTGATTTTCACTATTTAAACAACTATTTTTGCAAAACTTTTGATAGAAACTTGCTCACTTCTTATTGAGATATTTATCACTCGATTTCAGTTGAAAACGAATTTAACGAGCTGTAATTGAATGTCAAAGTGCTGATATGGCAACATTAGAGGCACGCTGGAATTAGATGCTGTTCCCCTAGTATTCAATAATGAAAAAACAATCCAAACTTTAAACTTACAGACTTTTTTAACTGCATTTCTTCAAAATTTAAAAACTGAAAATGCATTATATTCAAAAACACTTTTTTTATAAAGTCCAGCCTCCATTATCCGAAGGCCTGGGATAAATTTCACTTCGGAGAATCAAAACTCGGATAATCGAATTACGGCTTTTTTTTCGCTATCTCATTTTTAATGTTGCTTCAAAACTACGCTAAAGCGATTTGGAATTTTTAAATCCAACATGGTGGCCAAAATGGCAGTGATCAATTCAAATGTGACTAAAATTAGGTCGAACTCTTATTTAATGTTAAAACTAAGAAAAAATAATAATATTTTTTCGTCATGATTCGATTATTCGAAGTCCCATACAAACCTTTCGGATAATCGAAACTTATAAAGTCAAATAATAATCAAGTCTGGACTATACAATGATCAAAGATTGTAAAGGCTTTTGAAAAAAAAGTACAGACTCGATTATCCAAAGCCTCGATTACAAAAAAAAAATGTTTTCTCGAATCTTCGGATAATCAAATCACGAAAAAAAATGTTTTGGCTGTTTTATTTTTGCTGTCGAGCTCACTACCCTCTATTCTGAAGTTATTTGAAATTAGTAAATTCAAGATGGCGGCCAAAATGGCGGTTTAACGTCATAAACCATTTAAATTCGACTAAAATTGTGTGGCAGAATTCCAAATTTGGGTTGAAAGCTGTGTGGTGCGAGGTTTATCGCCTTTTCCACACCAGCTCAAACTTTCAAAATTGCACCAGCGTTTCAAGGCTTTGAAGGCTCATAGCATGCGAGATTTTCGAATCAGAATATTATTATTTTTTAATTTTTTTTTGTTTTAATTTCAGAGTTTTTTTATGAACCAACATCAAGAAACATGATTCGAATAACAAAAACGTGTGAACTTCAGATAAAAAAAATTAGCTTCAATGTTAGTTTGATGTTGCTGTTAAAACAGTTTTTTAACAGTTTTTTTTTTTCAAGAATTTAAGTTTAAACTTTTTAATTAAATGCACCATTTTTGAGATGAGGCCATTTTTAGATAAACATTCTCAGAAAAAAGAGTATTTCATTAAAAATTGCGACACATATTTCAGAAAAGCCAAGAAATCGAAATATTTTTTTAAAGAGGTTGAAAAAATTTCACACGGTTTTCACTTTTTAATATCAAAAATTGGATCAATTGTTTTCAAGTTATCAAAGATTAAAACTTAAAAGCTTGATGAGAAGCACTTAGAAATACTAACTTTTCAAAATTTTACAAGGTCGAATCAACAACGTCCAAAAAATGAAATTGAACAGTATTATTTCCTCAGCTCTTAGGCCGATGCAAATATTTTTCAAAGTTTTTGTGCCTCGTCTCTAGCCGGTGTTGAGAGGGGAGGGGGGAGAGGGGGTCATGAAAATAAAAAAAGAAGTTACAAGACATAGTCTCAACATTTGAATGAAAAAAACGTTTAAAAATGCTTTTTACACTAGTTCAGTTGTTTTGCAATGATCAGTTTTAAAAAAATGTAGGATTTGACGAAAACAAAAATTTTTGCGAAAAAAAAACCTTTTGCGGTACTAAACATCGAGCAATTTCAAAAATTCTAAAGATTTTTAAATCATCCCAAACATGCTAAAAATGATTCTAAACGCAGGGTATTGCACTTCCATTGAAATTGTGAAGATTTCAGAAAAAAATGCCCTCAGGGTGAGTGACAAAAAATTTAAATAAAATTTGTACCAGCTCTAGTTTTTTTTATAAAAAAAATTATAAAATTTTATTTACTGGACGAAATAAGAAACATTTTATGGTGCATTTCATCAAAATAAAAAAAAAATGCTTTTTGAAAAATCATGATTTTCTATGGACTAATATATATGAAGACTTGTATGGAGAAACATGCACAATGGCTTATTTGAACCTTAGGAACAGATGGACAAATTTACGTCGAAATAAAAAAGAATAAAATTAAAGCAGCTTTTTTAGCGAAATTGATTTTATGGTTTATAGCAAATTTGAGAAATACTAAAATTTCAAAAATTAGTTGTCTCACGATTTTTTACATTTGAGCAATGAGATATAGTCTCAACAATATTTTTTACCATTTTGATGAAAAATAGCTTTAAAATAGCTTGTATATTTTTTTTTTTCGAACCCCTATTTCAAACTCATAATGGGATCGTTCTTTTATTACGTAATGGAATTGAAATTAATTACTTTGAGTTTAAACAAAATTGAAAAGGATTAAAATTTTAAACAATTTTACAATGCCAAAATAATGACCTTGGTCCGACACTTTTCTTTGAAAACACTAAGATGTTTTTTTTTTAATTGCGAACGTTTGACAAATTATTAGGTACCTAAAAATAAGCAAAAATATTTTTTTTTTGCAATTCCGTCGTGAAACTACTTACTTTTCTTGTCATTCTTGAACGACGAAATAGCCTACTTTTCTGTACCAAAAATAACAGAATCGAATAGCAACACTTTTCAAAAAATATGCTGAAAAGTTCTACTTTTCAGCACTTGTTTCGAAAAGTAACACTTTTCAACATTTTTTTGATTTAACCCTTTCAGGCCTGAATTTTCAAAAAAATATTTTTTTAGTTAATGATGGGAAAATGATTCTTATGACCATACGAAAATTATAGGCTAGTTTTGGAAATTTTGATATTTGGGTCATATATGACCCATCAGGCTCTTAAGGGTTAAACGATTTATTGACAAAATACATGAAAATTCGTTTAAATTTCACTCAATGGGTGTTTTTCGAAATTGCAAAAAATGTTGTATGGAACTCGTTGCAAAACTTGATTTTTTCAGCACTCGTCATATTTATCCAACTCGGTGAACCTCGTTGGATAAATGTACAACTCGTGCTGAAAAAATCCTCTTTTTGCAACTTGTTGCATAAACTACTATTTTGCAATTCCGTCGTGAAACTACTTACTTTTCCTGTCATTCTTGAACGACGAAATAGCCTACTTTTCTGTATCAAAAATAACAGAATCGAAAAGCAACACTTTTCAATATAAATGCTGAAAAATTCTACTTTACAGCACTGAATTGGGTGCCGAAAAGATGAACTTTTCAGCACTTGTTTCGATAAGTAACACTTTTGAACATTTTTTTTTTGTTTTAAACGATTTATTGACAAAAAACATGAAAATTTGACTTAAAATTCCACGCAATGGGTTTTCTTCGGAATTGCAAAAAAATATTGTTTGGAACTCGTTGAAAAACTTGATTTTTTCAGCACTCTTCGTATTTATCCGAATGTACGACTCGTGCTGAAAAAATCCTCTTTTTGCTACTTGTTGCATAAACTACTATTTTACATGAGCAATTCTCTACCAAAACCGGAAATGGATTTTATTTGTATTTTTTGATTTGGCTCAAACTTTGTGGGGGCCTTCCCTGTGACCAAATAAGCTATTTTATGTCATTGGTTCACCCATACAAGTCTCCATACAATTTCGGCTGCTGTCCATACAAAAATGGTATGTAAATATTCAAACAGCTGTAACTTTTGAGTGAATTTTCTGATCAATTTGGTGTCTTCGGCAAAGTTGTAGGTATTGTTGAGGACAATTGAGAAAAAAATATGTACACGGAAAAAAAAATTTGCAGATTTTTTTTATCAACTTTTTTTTCACTGAAACTCAATTTCCCAAAATACGTATTTTTTGATTTTCGAGATTTTTTGATATGTTTTAGGGGACTAAAATCCGCAACTTTTGAGCTATAGAGAAACATGGTCAAAAAATCTGCCGCCAAGTTATGAATTTTTGAAAAAATAGTGATTTTTGGAAAAAAAATCCAAATTTCATGCAAAAACAAATTTGACATTATTTTTTAATGCAAAATTAAATTTGCAATCGAAAACTACTTTACAATTTTTTTGATAAAGGGCTTCGTTTTCAAGATATAGGCACCGAAAGTTTGATTTTAGCAAAATATTTGCAGTTTTTCGATTTTTAAAAATAGTGACCATGAGCGACCATTTCTAAAAATATTTTTTTTGAAAAGTTCAGAAAATTTGCTATAAAATTGTCTAAGAGACATTGAAGATTGGACCTCGGGTTGCTGAGATACAGCCGCTTTAAGAGAAAGAAACACGAAAATTCAAGTTTTCTAACACAGCCAAAAATCCGATGGTAAAATCGCATGCAAAAGCATGCACATCACCTTCGTCAAAATAAACGCTTAATATTACACACTGCATGTACATTTTTTACAAACACAAAAAAAAAGTTGCAACCGACGGGATTCAAACCTAGCACCAACAGTAAGGACTGGCGCCTTAGCCCAGTCGGCCATCAGACCGATAAAAAGCTGCAAAGATAAACGCATATATGGGCTTGAAATTTCGGTCAAGTAGGCTTCCCATACTGATGGGCTACATATTTCAGGGTGTAAAATCACATAAAATTGCATAAAATAATGCAACATTTATTTTACACCCAGGCCTTTTACACGCAGCTGGATTACTACTTTTTTAGCTGTGAAGTCTCACCAAAACAACCCACCATTTTGTAATGTCGATACCTCAGCAACTAATGGTCCGATTTTCAATGTTATAACATAAAACATTCGTGAAATTTTCCAATCTTTTCGAAAAAAATATTTTGAAAAAAATTAAATCAAGACTAACATTTTAAAAGGGCCAAACATTGAATATTACGCCCATTTAAAATGTTAGTCTTGATTTAAAAAAAACTTAAAATATTTTTTTCGAAAAGATCGGAAAATTTCACGAATGTTTCATGTATTAACATTGAAAATCGGACCATTAGTTGCTGAGATATCGACATTAGAAAATGGTGGGTTGTTTTGGTGAGACTTAGAAAACCTCAATTTTCGTGTTTCTTTTTCTTAAAGCGGCTGTATCTCAGCAACCCGAGGTCCAATCTTCAATGTCTCTTAGACAATTTTATAGCAAATTTTCTGAACTTTTCAAAAAAAATATTTTTAGAAATGGTCGCTCATGGTAACTATTTTTAAAAATCGAAAAACTGCAAATATTTTGCTAAAATCAAACTTTCGGTGCCTATATCTTGAAAACGAAGCCCTTTATCAAAAAAAATTGTAAAGTAGTTTTCGATTGCAAATTCAATTTTGCATTAAAAAATAACTTCAAATTTGTTTTTGCATAAAATTTGGATTTTTTCCAAAAATCACTATTTTTCAAAAAATCATAACCTGGCGGCAGATTTTTTGACCATGTTTCTCTATAGCTCAAAAGTTGCGGATTTTAGTCCCCTAAAACATATCAAAAAATCTCGAAAATAAAAAAATACGTATTTTGGGAAATTGAGTTTTAGTGAAAAAAAAGTTTATAAAAAAATCTGCAAATTTTTTTTTCCGTGTACCTCTGTTTTACTCAATTGTCCTAAACAATACCTACAACTTTGCCGAAGACACCAAATTGATCAGAAAATTCACTCAAAAGTTACAGCTGTTTGAATATTTACATACCATTTTTGTATGGACAGCAGCCAAAATTGTATGGAGACTTGTATGGGTGAACCAATGACACAAAATAGCTTATTTGGTCATAGGGAAGGCCTCCACAAAGTTTGAGTCAAATCAAAAAATACAAAAAATAAAAATGGTCGAAATCGGCCGATTTTGTAGAGAGTTGCTCACATTTTAATTTTTATTGAGCTCATTTTTATATCCAACATTTAAAAGTTTTTCAATCTTGTAAACAAAATAGTAAATAATAGACTTTTTTTGTTTTTTGTTTCAAATAGAATATTTGGATAAATAGTTCTGTAATGATTGAAGATTGAACAGGATGAAGATACTGTAATGGTTGCAATGATTCAACAAATAGTTACACTTTTTCAAATATTCATTAAAAGATTCTAAGTATATGGTCACTAAAGCGTCTTCGTTCGTCCGGAGGAGAATTTCATATGAATAATGTCTTATGTATTTAAATGTATTAATAAAAGATTGTTAATGATTTCCATTTGTGTTTTAATCCGCCTGAAATCTGTTTAGAAAAATAACATGCTTTCTTACCTGCTACATTTTTTAGCATTTCTCCAAATATCAAACTCATTCCTCTACCGTAAAAACGCTTCATTTGTCAAAACGGAGGTAAAACACAGCAAACTCACCTTTAAAAAAATGTCCCGTTAAAACAAAGCAAAAACAAACAAATTGTTATCCGTTTTATGGTTCGCTCAGCCCCTCCCGACGTTTGCATGATGGCTCTTTTTTTGTTGTAAGCTCAGCATAAAAAACAACAACAATGTGTCACGTGCAATTAAGACGATGCGTATCCCCCGCAAGGCACAGGAACTTTCCGTTTCATTAGCTTTACGATGTTTGTTTTATTTTAATTGTTTTACGAGGGGAAAACTCTTTTCTTGCGCTGTCGTGTGTTAAGGTTGGGTTCAAGGGATGAATAAATTACGCGTTTTGGGGTTGAAATGCCAACAACATTGATCATTTGTATGCCATTTTAGTTTTATTTATATTGTTATGTTAAGAATATTGATTTGGTTTGTTTTTTGGCAATTGCTTTTTAAATTGTAATTAAGAAACATGTCACTGGACTTGTATCGAACACAGTGAAAAACTATCTAAAAATAAAATAATTGTTTTAAAGAGTCGTTTAGTTTAAAGAGCATTTATTGTACTTAGGCGATTCAAAGAAATTTGAATATAGCAATTATGGAGTACCTATACAAATACTTTGTTGCAATGTAATATTCACAAGACTGTTGCAATAAAACCTCCATAAAGTAATCTACCTTTATTCTGAACAATGCCTCATCAAAGTAATTTCCAATGTTTGTTTTTGGTTTCAGTCAGAACAAAGCGACACGGTCTATGAAGAACGACCTGGCTCAAAAAGTGCGTACCAAATTCCGACCAGAGCGTGCATTTTATGACACTTTTGAGTCAAAATAGTGCTAGTTTCAGACCTTTTCCCAAAAATCCGATCGATTTATGGGACCTCCTTGGAGAAAATGTGCTCATCTTAGTAGACTCTGGTTGTCAACGCGTTGCCATGGCCCTACCTGAGCCACCATAAAAGTTCTGCAAAGCGACCAAAATCCGACCCCGAAGAGCAAACACAGAGGTCGATTTTGTTTGTTTTAAGCCGAACCTTCGGCAATCCAGGCAGCGAGCGTCCGCAGAAACAGTAATGACCCCCGACTAGAGGTAGAGCTTTGTTTCTGACTTAACTTTTTAATTGGAGCGAAACGCCTCTCCGTCCCCCCCTCCTTGGGACTTACCTTGCCCCGCAGGTCCAGAAGTTGACCGACCGGCCTACTACCTCCTCCGGCAAAAAGTGACCCTAAATGGAATCCGTCATAATCTTGAGAGGATAATGGTTTGTTCAAACAATGCCGGTCAAAGAAGGCTGCGTTGTCTGCACGAGAGCTGGGTTCGTCGCTTGTGGTCACGGCAGAAAGGAAGTTAATTTTAAACAGCCCGGCGGGGCATCCAAGGGGTGGGTGGACACCCCTGGCCGTCAACGCTCGGCGAACGGATTGTTGTGGTTCTGGGGAAAACCCCTAGTCCTAGGGATAATGTGTGGAATTTCCCAGATTATCGCGTTGGAGGAACGTGCTGCGTATTAGAGGAACTCGGTCAGAAGCTTAAGCAAATATTTGATGAACCCTTTCTAGGGGGAGATGTGCCCTGGATGAAGTCGGATCAAGAATTAGGACTAAAGATCGTTACAGCAATGGTTAGGTAGCCAACGAAACGTGACTGAATTTCTTAGAGATTGCAATAATTGTATACAACCACTTTGGTGAGAAACAAAAGGTTCGTTATTTGCAATCACATTCTATTCGTCATTTTAAAGCTGAACTTAAATCTGAAAATGTGGATAGCATTCCAGCATCCACCATCCAATGGTATGTAAGCCTCATTGGTGAACTCTCATTCAAAATCCGCGCGCCACCGCCGCCGCAGTTCAACTCAAGGTTCCTCTAATTGGCTCATTGAGCTCCAAACTCCATAGAACATCGACTCGCTCTTGTACTCTCTGTTGTGCCGGCAACAATCCACGACAATTCCACGCATGACGTGTCTCGGGGAAATATTAATAAGCCTCTGAATAGCCATTGATTGCCGTTGTTGTTGTGATCCTGAAGCTCAAGGATTCAAACAGTGAAAGGTACTCCAAAGTGCAAACAGGATTTGCGGTTGATCAGCTTCGTTTTTTTGCGCCGATTTGGAATGAAAGTTCCCGGGATTTGTGCAGGTAGCAATCGGAGTTGTTTCTAAACAGATGTTCTCGGGCGATTGAAAAACCCAACCCAGAAAAAAAAACTTGCAATTATTAACTTCAAGATCGTTAGAAGATTACCGATATCCGGTGCCAGCGGAAGATCCACTTGAGCTGCGCGCGTCTCAACCGTCAAAACTTGGTGAAAGGGTTTCCCCCGAAATTACAATCAATTATACGACTATACACGAAGCTAAACAGTGCAAACATCTTTCAACGCGCCGTTTTAGGAGTACGTCAACGCATTCCAACCCTCTTCCTTTGCTGGTGGCGAACATCAGGTCAAATTCCACGTTTGAGGGCGCCCGGTGGAAAAGGGTGACCAAACGCTAAACCATCAATTTGAGCCATGACTTGCGCGATGACTATCTTGCTTTCGTCGGGGTGTGATAATTTTCAATTTTCGAGGTGCAATTTGAAGAATCAGTCATCTTCACAAATGCAACAAAAATAGTAACGTAGAAACGAATACAAAAATACAAAAGAACAAAAATACAAAAATACAAAAATACAAAAATACAAAAATACAAAAATACAAAAATACAAAAATACAAAAATACAAAAATACAAAAATACAAAAATACAAAAATACAAAAATACAAAAATACAAAAATACAAAAATACAAAAAAAATACAAAAATACAAAAATACAAAAATACAAAAATACAAAAATACAAAAATACAAAAATACAAAAATACAAAAATACAAAAATACAAAAATACAAAAATACAAAACAAAAATACAAAATACAAAAATACAAAAATACAAAAATACAAAAATACAAAATACAAAACTACAAAAATACAAAAATACAAAAATACAAAAATACAAAAATACAAAAATACAAAAATACAAAAATACAAAAATACAAAAATACAAAAATACAAAAATACAAAAATACAAAAATACAAAAATACAAAAATACAAAAAGGTAATGAAAACAAGCTAGTTCATGTTTATTCAAGTCGAAAATTGAAGGATAATGTTTGTATTATGGAGTTTCGATATTTAATAAAAATAAATATCTTTTAAGGTAATTTCCATGTATTAAATCAAATTTAAATACAGGAACCAATTTGCATGTAATGAAACCGAGAACCCCACTCCCATCCATCTGTCCTGCCTGTTTGACCTGGCCCAGAATCAACACAAGTGTCATAATCCTCTTTTCTTACCCTTGTTAGTGCTCAATCACCCCCACCTCGTTCCTCCAGGGGCCATCGCTATGAATAGAGTTGTCTGTTAAATAAGTCCGTCTTTCAATAGCCGATAGCCACAGGGCAGAAAAAGCTGATTAAAAGCTTATTGTTCACAATCACTTCTCGGTGTCACTGTTGAGCGTTGAACCGCCATAACATGATAAAGGGGGTGCAAATTGCAAATTCCACCCTCAACTTTTCCATAAATGTTTTCTCAGGTGGACACAATCTCCAACGGTTCATCGATGACTATAAATTTAATAATTTCAATCAGAGATTTACCTTTTCATGAAAGAACAAGATATCCCAATTTTTTCGCTCCAAAATCTCAACCTTGTTCCGATTATTTCCCCCCTCTCCAAATCTCTTCCACCCGATCTCGGGATGCAAATCTCATTGACATTAAACGCCCGAACAATATGCTTCACGAAGCATAAATTTCAACCTTCTCACTCATTATGCCGCCTTTTCATCCAGCTCTCCTCACTTGACAAATCCCCATCAATCAACGCATACGGAACAATTCGGGAAAAAAGGCTTTGTGACCGTCGAAAAGAGAAGAAAAAAAGAGTCTAAAATAAAGAACCCGATCCCGCAGAAGAAACGTATCGTGACCACTTGATCGAGTTGCCGTGCCTGCTCCTGAAGTGTCCTTCTGGAAAAACGGAACCGGAGAGTTTAGAACAGAAACCCCGATTTCGTCCACACTCTATAACAGCGCGCACAGCATAATTGCTGGCGATAAGCGATCCAAGTGTGGAGAACAAAACGAATGGAACAGTGGGAAAGAAAAATCTGAATGTTGGTCAAAAATCAGTTATTTGGTCAATTTTTGATCTGCAAAAAGATTTTAGTTTTATTGCAATCAACTTGAGATACCGTAAACCGGGCCGACATTTATAGGATTTCAATTTATTTTTGAAAGATTATTCAACTGGGAAAGTTTTTTCACATGGCAATCATTTTCAAGCCATGTTCCTTACAATAATTTTGGAAAATTGGCTTACTAGTCATAGTATTTCTTGATAAAATCATATAAAAATATGATTTTTTTTTTAATTTTAAAGTATGCTAATTTTATTTAACATCAAATGTATTTTATTTAACGTCAAATGAGTTGCTGCTGTATTTTTTTTAAAGAAAACACATAAATTTAAGGCTAGATTGGTGAGCAAAAAATAAAAAATATATATTTTAAAATAAAAAGCCATTGTTTTAACATTTTCATGGAAAAAAAAACATTTTAAAATGCATTATACACTAATTCAGTTGTTTTGCAATCATTAATTTTCAAAAAATGTAAGATTTGATGAAAACAAAAATTTTAGCGAAAAAAAACTTTTCGCGATAACCCAAACATGCTAAAAATGATTCTAAACGCAGGGAAATACATTTTAATTTAAATTCAGTTTTTTGAAAAAAAAATTTTTTTTGCCCCCCTTCGGGCCAACTTTGAAGGGGGGAGACAAAAACTTTAAATAAAACGAAAAATACAAACTAAATAATGCAAAACTGATCGTACTGATTATAATTTTAAGTATAAGGAAGTAAGTCAAAAACGCGGAAAAATTTGACATTTACTAAACAAAGCCAAATAAAATATATTAAATTCATACCTGATTTGGATTAAAGAGATTGATGGAAATTATGCATTTTTTAACAAGATTTTTTCCAATAATTTTTTTTTTCAAATGCCATTGCAAAATAAAGTCTGGCTTGCATATCAAAATTTAAATGCCTTTTTTATTAAACTAAAAAAAATATTAATACAAAATTCTGATTAACATTAACAAAGCTTGTTAAATTTAATATACATCGAAATGCAAATGGAAAATGGACTATAATCAAACAAAATTTATTAAAAAGTAATTAAATCTATTTTTTATGGTTTAACAAAATTCAAACTGAAGGTAATATTTTGTACTTAATATTCAAACTTTATATAAATTTAAGCTAGACAACCATTAATTTAAACACAATGAAAAATAAAAAAAATGCATCATCAAAATTGATTAAATAAATTCATTTGTAAATGGTTCTGAAGTTTTAAATTTATTAAGAATTAGAAGAATTCTTACCATTTTATCTTTAAACTCAATAACTTGGGATTTGTGGAAATTGGAGGTACCGTTAACCGGGGTGACATTGATAGAATTTCAATTTATTTGTCAAATATTATTCTACAGTCAGACTTGTCTCAAAATTTAAATTTTTTAAACATGTACTGGGGTTGGCCACACAATATCCATGTTCATTTTTTCAAAAAAGATTTTTCAATATTGCTTAAATAAATAGTTTCGTTGAAAATTGTTTATTTTAAAAACCTGAGTGACTTTGACCAATCACCGTGTTTCTTTCAAATTTAAACCTAAGAGCGTGCATGTTGATTACGTCAACTTATTCAGGTTAATTTAACTTTAAACTAAAAATTAACTTTAAAATTTCACGATGAAATGTTAGTTTACTAAATTAAATAACTTTGTATAACGAGTATTTAAATTTTAGGTTAAGTAAATAAAAAGTTTAAAATTTGATCAAAATTCATTTGAAATTGTTTTATCATTAAAATATAAAATTTTGCTGCCACGAAAATCAATTTTGTAGCACGATTGTTTTACTGAAAATTACTTTAATTCTGAAGATATTTTTAAATTTTTTTTCAATAACCTTTGAAATTTGTAACCTAAAAAATGATTTCTACTGTTTTTAATGTATAATTGTCAAAAAAACAATTTTCATTGAGAAAGACATGACACTATAAGAATATTAAAATAGTAATATTTATCAGGTGGGAAAAGTTATCCCACAGATGGTTATCCCAGGAACAATTTTAAGAGAGATTCCAAAACTTAAAAAAACGAACAATTAACATTACCTGGACATGTATCTTGACAAAACTGAATGTAGGGCAAATTCCTGGAGCATAAAAATACAACTTGGCAAAAGGCCAAAAAAGCAAAGTAATCCACTTTAACGACCCCCGGGTCTTTTGTGGTCTCTGTTGCAAGTTTCTGCTCATTTCTAGGCGTCCGAAGGTTATGTGTGGTGAGTCACCCATAGCCTCTTTTACGCAAATGGACCGACGTTTAACATCCCCATCCGATAGAAGGCGTGATCAGGCAAATCTCGTCTCGAAAAATGCCACCGGGTCCGTCTGGGATTGAACCCAGGCCATACTGGGATTCAGAGGCTACCACGCTACCACTAAACCACCGGACCCGGCAGTCCTTCCACTCAGAGTCCCATCCCAGAAGGATTTTAAAATTTATTAAATATTTGAATTAAAATAATTGATGTTTAAATATTTCTGGAATTTTTTTCATCCACATGGCCTTTTGCCAAGTTGTATTTTTATGCTCCAGGAATGTAGGGCAACAAGATTTGCCAAGAAACATGTCCAGGTAATGTTAATTATTCGTTTTTTTTAAGTTTTGGAATCTCTCTTAAAAATTGTTCCTGGGATAACCATGACAAGTTATCCCACATGCCATAAAGATGGCCGCCATAGCGCTATAAATTATTCCTGGGATAACCATCTGTGGGATAACTTTTCCCACCTATATTCATCAATGTTTTCATATTACACTTAAGTAACTTTTGAATCTCTTCAAAATTAAGATCACTTGGGTTATGTTGATTTATCAACAAATAACGTTATTAATGATAATATTTCGAAAGGTGTACAAACTTTATTCTAGTAGTATTTTTGCATTTTTTTAAAGAATTTCTTTTCTTTTTATGAGCTTTTTGTGACAAAATGTTCCGCATCATTTTCTCAACAAAAAGTAGTACTGGGTTTTTATCAAACTGTAAACTTTACGCAAGTTGCATCACAAAATGTGTATTTCTTTAAATATTTAAATTATTTAAATAAGAAACTAAGTTATGAAAAGTTGAAGTTTGAAAGTTTTAAAAAAGGGTACAGCGATATATCCGTACAGAAATCAAAACAATTTACCCAAATTAACTGAAACTTCCCACTATCCAACCAAGTGGACAAACCGAGCAACACGCTACCGTGGCCTCAAGTGCCCCAAGAACCCGCGAGTGCGATGATTCCCGCCGGGGTTCGCTGGTGTGTGTACCGCTGGCTGTTTCTGTGGCCATACAAAAACCGTGGGACCACCGCGTGAGTTCCCTTCGGTGCGGCTTCCGGAACCCGAGTAATTCACTGTTGACTTCGAAACCCTTTTCGATTTTTTCTTCCCTCAACCACAATTTTCCACAATCGTTGACTGTGTGTGATGAAGGGTTGGTTGGTTTCGTCGTTGTCGTCTTGGTCCTTCTGGAGGATGCTTGAGACTAATTGAGCCTTTGGCTTGGCGCAAAAAATAAAGGGAGAAAAAATCAAGACTCGAGAAAAGCGAACTGATTAAGAAAGTGTATTGTTTCTGCGACGGCAAGATTGAGAAGTTCGATTGCTTTTTCTTGGGGTTTCTTGGGAACCACGGCTGAGGAGTTATGTGAAACCAAAAGTGCGCGACCAATTATGGAAATCGATCGGTTGTTTCAAGTGTTGTAATTGAGACACATTTTGAGAACACCTTTAGATTTGTAAATCAATAATGAAATTTTAGAAAATAGTTAAAGCTAGCATTTCAGTTTCATAAGAATTTATTTAAGAACCACGAATCTCATTACAATTTAAGAGGGTATCATCCATCCACACCTTAATAGAATTTTACCTTAAGAATGTAAACAGGTGAGATTACCATCCACCATTCACCTTTTCAGTCACCTGAGAAGACTTTTTTCTTGTTCATCTCAAAACAACTTGAGGTTTTCTCCCCTTCTTTTTATCAAGATATCTTAGTAATTGAAATGGTGAAGTGTAAATTAAACATCAATCCCGAGCTCGAAGCATCTCTTTGAATGGAGCATTTTAATTTCCTTTCGCAAGTGTGATGGAACTTTCCCTTTGCACACCTTCTTTTTTTAGAAAAAAAACACGGTACACACTGATAAGTACCACGACGATGGTGAAAACGAGCTGATAATCCAGGTGATTAAGGGTCTGACTAAGTCACGGTCTTGTTAAGGTTGTTTGTTTTGGTCGTGTGACATCCCCTTAAGAGACAGAGAAAAAAGTCGATCCACGATAACGAGGAAAGATTATTTGACTTCTTTAAAGTAAAAATCAAGTATTGTGAGAAAATATTTGCATTCGAAATTTATTCATGCTTCGAAAGTTTGGCAGCTCCACCTCGGCAGAAGATCGCAAGTGCCAACGATCGGCGCAGTACTAGCGAACGGCGGAGAGCACCGATAAATAATCGGATTAGGTGTGATTTATTAACTGGCAGTGCAAGTTACCAATATGGAGGCTCTGTTTGTTGTTGTTACTGGAACGGTTTATTTATTCACCATAAATTAATGACGAGTGATCGATTTTCTTTGGAAACGGCGTGTTTGCAAAGGTTTATTTTTCAAACACAAAACACTTTAATTTAAAGAAGCACATAAATTTTAGGAAAAATAAAACAATTCGCTACGTTTTCTTTAATCAACTTTTCTTAGAATTTTTTGGTAGTTTAACTCATATTATATCGGTTACTTTTGCATAATTGATAACCGCAAACAAGTCATAAAACACATTTTGGACTGTGGACTGTGAACTGCTATGTCTATAAAAAGTCCATAAAATATTCGAAAACCTATATCTTGAGAATGGATTTACTGATCGGTTTGATGTCTTCGGCAAAGTTGATTAGTACAATTCAGATAAGGTGTGTTTCGTACAACAAACCAATTAAATAAATTTGACAAGTCTGATATTTGTATTTTCCGTAGGAGGTCTAATGCAATTAGAAAAAATACAAAATTATAGGATATTTTTTTAGAAAATTCACTGAATGTGATCGAAACATAGTACGTACTTTTAAAATTTCGAATTTCCAATATTTAAAATTTTTACAATTTATTTATTTTTTAAAGTTAAGGCCGTTGCAAATATGTTTTCAAGTTTATGTCTCTCGGCTCTGAACAAAGTCGAGGGGGGGGGGGGAGGAATAATTATAAATACCTATAATAATTGAAATTTCAAGCCTAGGTTTTTTACATTTGGATGAAAAAACTGTTTTGAAATACATTTTACACGCGTCCCGTTGCTTTCCAATCATTAGTAAAAATTTTGCAACGGCCTAACTCAAATCAAAACTAAACTAAATTTATTAAGAGGGATCATAAAATGTCTAGGGTTAGTGAAATTTCACGATTTCTCGGACAGCGTGAAATCCGCGAAATTTGGACTTTCCCACGAAATCCCGTGAAATTTTATGTTTGTGTGAAACGATTTTTCTCTATTTATGTGTTATCAAATTTATATAGGAATAACAATAATCTTAAGAATTACTGTAGAATTAAGCGAGTGAAATCAATTACTAATATAGGGTCTGTGAATTTTGACGATTTCGCGGACGGTGTGAAATTCTCTTATCTTTTTTTTTCAAATAACATCATAATAAATATTTCAACCATAAAGACTATTTAAGTAAATTTTATTAGTTTTCAATTGGAAAGCTTGATATGAAGCATTCAAAGAATTGTTCAGATTTTTTAGTTTTTTAGTAACTAACTAAATTCAGTAATATTTTCATTCGCTGTAGTAAAATGTTTACTGCTATTTTATTTGAAAAGTATCAATTATTAATTTAAGATGAAATAAAAAAATCAAGCTTTGTGATAAATTTAAAATACTCTTCAATTTATTTGAAGAGTTTTTTATATTTATCTTTGAAATCACTTATTTAAAACATTTCAGGTTTTTGTCTTAGTCCTGTTTGATTTTAACGATATTTGATTCTTTGTGTAGAGGATTCCCATAAAAGTTAAAAAATACCTCCTTTTTCTTGTTTTCTGTTCTGTTCTTAAAACAGAAGCAAATCAGCGAAAACTTTTTAGCTTTATTAGATGAATATAAAAAAAAGTAGTTCAATAAATGAGAAGCCCTACATTTTGTTTCAAAATATAAATAGAGCCCATTCATAAACCAGGTGGAAACTTTTTTGAAAATTAGGAAATTTTTTTGTGACACGTTCAAATTTAGTGAAGATTTTTTTTAAGTTTATTGAATAATAATATATAATGAAGCATAAAAAGTTGTTTTGTGATTTAAACATAAGATTTTCAGAGTTTTTTTTTTCCATTTTTCATGTTCCGCGAAATTTGCGTGAAATTTGATGTTTTAAAATTGAGGTCCCCGTGAAATTTGCTATTTTCGAGCGTGAAAAATCACTTAGCCTAATCATGTCCATCGTGTAAAGAATTTAAATTCAATAATTTTTGAAGAAATTTTCTTTTTTAACAAAATTGGGTATATTTCTGCTTATATTCAACAAAAGCTCTCAAAATTAAATTAAAAAAGCAAATGGTTTTTACAATCTGAAATTTTAGTCAGGAATCTGTTGCTGATATTTAATTAGTAGCATACAATAATTTTTTGGAGTCTTTCAAAGAAAATGTTGAGAAAGGTAGAAAGTTGGAAAATTACAATTTTTTTTTTTTTATAGAATACTAGAAAATAAAATAACCAATTTTCAATCGAGATTTCTTAACCAACATTCTAATTTGATCAATATTACCTGACAAAAAACTAACTTAATCCACCTATGTGGTTGATGCCTTCCTAACTTTTTACCAACAATGGGTAATATGAGTGGTTTGGACACATATTAGAGCTATTTTTTATAGGTCCAGAAAAATAAGTACACAGATATAACTTAAGTGGTCAGAACACGAGACAGATTTTCGATTACCTAACCAATGATGGGTCGGATGATGGTTTCGGACTTCGTTTACATGCATTTAAGTGAGATCCGGCTCAAAAAAAGTACATAAATATCACTTAAGTGATCATAACTCGAGACAGGGTTGCCAGATCTTCAATGTTGTGGACTCGTTGGAAAGGTTTTTCGATTACCTAACCAACGATGGGTTGGATGATGGATCTGGACATCGTTTACATGCATATAAATGAGATCCGGATATATGTGAAAACACATTTTTATACATAACTTTTGAACTACTTATCGAAACTTCAAACAATTCAATAGCGATGTATGGGACCATAAACCAAGTCGAATGCAACCGGTTTGATCAAAATCGGTTCAGCCAGTGCTGATAAAACTCAGTGAGAATTTTGGTCACATACATACATACACACTAGGATGTAACAAAAATGACTTTTTGGCGGGCATTCAAGGGTTTGTTCCGGTGGACATACTAAGCCCAAATCCAAAATATGAGCTTGATTGGACGTAACAGGAGCTGGCGCTCCGCCCTTCAATTTTAAATGGGATTTAACCAGTAAAAAAAGATTTTTTCAAAAATGTCACTTTTTGAGGCATTTTGGCCACTAAAGCGTTTATTTTCAACATCATTGGCGTGTAGGCCAGATCCTTGCGCAACTTTTGGTATACATAACATTAAAATTTGGAGTACCCTAAAGCTCGGTACAGACCTTCAAAGTTTGGCATTTTTTCAAAAAATCGGCCCCGGCAAAAAAGATATGCGTCGCGCTTCGCGACGCCCTAGACGCCATTTGATTTTGCTGGGGTCAATTTTTCGAAAAAATGCCAAACTTTGAAGGTCTGTACCGAGCTCCAGGGTGCTACAAATTTCAATGTTATATATACCAAAAGTTGCGCAAGGATCTGGCCTACACGCCAATGATGTTGAAAATAAACGCTTTAGTGGCCAAAATGCCTCAAAAAGTGACATTTTTGAAAAAATCTTTTTTTACGGGTTAAATCCCATTTAAAATTGAAGGGCGGAGCGCCAGCTCCTGTTACGTCCAATCAAGCTCATATTTTGGATTTGGGCTTAGTATGCCCACCGGAACAAACCCTTGAATGCCCGCCAAAAAGTCATTTTTGTTACACTCTAATACACACACACTTACACACACACAGACATTTGTTCAGTTTTCGATTCTGAGTCTTGAATCGTGGGTGGGTGGGTGGGTCTTTGAGCTTTTAATAAAAAGTTCATTTTTAGAGCAGGATTATAGCCTTACCTCAGTGAGGAAGGCAAAAAGGAAAAGTCAAAAGTATCGAAAATACACTTGAAAAATCCGATATCATATTTCAATGTAAAATTCAATAGTAGTAAATCAATCAATCAAACCCTCTACTGGCCAAATGTTTTTTTGATTTTTTTCCGTATTTAGGAGGTCACTTTGAACAATTTTTGGTCGATGGAAAACTTAACCTCTCTTGTTATGTATTTATCTTTTGTAATTTTTTGTATTTTAATTTGCATTTATTATATTTTATTTAAATAAACGAACTGAAATGCATTTCCTGTGTTGACTATCATATCTGCGTGGGTTTGTTTGGAATTAATTAGATTTTTTGAAAAATTCTAATGTGAAGCACACAATGTATTATTTTTCTTGAAAAAAGTTTCGATTTTTATTATATGATCATCCCTAGTTCTTGCTTGATGCCGCCATCATGCGACCACCTGCTCCGTTTGTTTGTCAACAACCCGCTGCCTTTTTCGATGGTCGTTTCCAAGTATCGAGTTCAGTAAGGAACTGACCGCACAATGTATGTTGAATTCTCTACCAACTCACACGAAATCGGATAAAGTTGCCCCGACCCCTCTTCGATTTGCGTGAAACTTTGTCCTTTGGGGTAACTTTTGTCCTTGATCACGAATCCGAGGTCCGTTTTTTGATATCTCGTGACGGAGGGGCGGTACGACCCCCTTCATTTTTTGTTTTTCAATAATTTGCAGCCCGAAATGGTGATGAGATGGAAATTTGGTTAGAAATAACACGAAATTTTAAAATGAAAATTTTTGTTCAAAATGAAAAAAATGACACTTCTGGGTCAATGTAGATTCTAAAAGTACATTTAATTTTCCTTAAAATGACATGTTCCAAATTTTTTTACAGTTGAGTAACGGAAAATGGCCAAAATTTAAACCAATTCCATGCAAGGAAACCAAACGTCCTATAGGAGTTTTTATACCATGTATGAAAATCGTAACTCAAAATAGGTGAAAATGCATTTGGGACATTTATTCGGACAGGTGCAGTGTACTAAACAAATATGATAGAAACATAAAGTGAAATCTAAAATTTCTCACTTTCACACAGTCACACCCAAAGCCATCTTCCTCTTCAATATAGCAAACTGTGTGAGATGTCCCGCAGAGATTTAGTGGTGGTATTGTTCGGCCATGAATAGCAAACACTTCCACTTTATTTGACAACCTGTAATTTTCACCCGACGTACCCGAATTTGGTAACTCTTTCCCTACACGGAGAAAAATCGTGAACAAGCATTCATGAAATTGAGAACCACGAACAAAGTGTTCAAATTGTATGATACGTTTTCCAAAAACTTACCATAGATTTTGAACACTTTGTTAGTGGTTCCCATTTTCACAAACGCTTGTTCATGATTTTCGGAACTCATTTTTCTCCGTGTATTGAGCCCACTTCTTCGATTGTCGTCTATGATTATGGTAATGGATGGTACAGAATGAAAAAAAAAATTAAGTTTGAATAAAATATCAAAATTTGAAAATTTGTTCATTTTTTTGTATTATTTTAAAAGATTGAAATTTTTTAAAATTCGTTCTTGATTTTTAACCCTCAATTAATCATCAATATTTTTTATACATACCTACTTTATTATAAAAATAAATACATGAAAAATCTCTAAACCGTTAAAAACATTTTGTGACCCCCAAAATGGTTAAGGTCACCATATCAAACCTGAAAGAAGAAAAAATAACCCCTTCCATCACCACACACACACACACTACTGGCGGGGGCCAAAACAGTTAACGCTAATAATTGTTATTATAATTGTTATTGTGATCGCCATTATGTGGTCCTTCTCTGTTGGGTTTCACGGCCAGGACGGGGGGTTGGGCCGTCGTTTTTGAGGTGTTGAATTCATGAAAATCATCACCCGCCCGAAACAGCAGTAGCAGCAACAGCAGAAGCCAGACTTGCCAAGAAGGGAACGTCAGTTTTATCGGGTGGAAAATAGAAATCTGGGAGGGCGAAAGAGTTAAAACATGTAATTACCAAACCTGGCAGGGCATCCCCGCACCGATGAATCTTGAGGGCTGGCTGTTGTTGAGGGGCCCATTGATGGGATCGATGATTTTTTTTTATATATTTCTAGACGCGAACGTTGATCTTGGACGTGTTGAGGAAAGGTACTGAGTTTTGGTAATATTTTGGCGGATTAATCCTTTCAGATTACAGTATAAAAAAGAATTTAAAGTTTTTGCTATTTTAATTAAACTAGTTTTTTTCTTATTTATTATTTTGAGCATTTACAAAAAAATTAAAACATTACCGATTGAAAATGTGAAAGTATTAAAAGGGTTACTCTAACCGCACCCCACAGGGCAAAGCTTTCGATTCTTTTTGGCCGATCATGGCGCGATGGCTACCGTTGATAGAGCCCCCTCTGATGTTGGTTGGCCGATGGAGAAAGAACCCCACTCATGTTGGTGTTGCCCAAAGTTCAACCCACTCCGTAGAATTACCAAACCCTTTCCCCATGACTTGGAAGAAATCGACCAGCAGTAGAAAGAAAGAAAAAAAAAGCGAACAATCGAACAAAATTACACAAAAGTGCGTTCAAACGAGCCAAAGCTACAATTTGGTATTATTTGGTACTCTTTTCACAGCTCTTTTTTTTGTAAGTTGTTCCCATCCCCGAAAAGTGCCAGGATTAATCAGCGTTCCCGTAAACGATTAAACCCATCTTGTTTGGTCTGGGCTGGCAATCACTGTTATTAGAAATAAACGGAGAAAATAACAAGTTTTTTTGAAAGCTGGCCCCAAGAATGGGAGCCCCCACAATTAACACGCTCAGCTACTGTATGATTTACTCGTTCGATTCGGAAGGTTGTTATGACCATATGGGGAGGAAAAAGCTGTTAGAATTGGTGAATGAATTTCGTTTCGAGCTTCATTTTTGTGAATGGTGGGCCCAAAATGGCTGCCACATGATTATTTCCCCCGGCTTGGTTACTTGCAAATCATTGCTTCCAATTTGGGACCATGGGTCCTTGTTTGGTCAATGAGCATCCATTTTTCTACGAATGAGCCTTGTAATTCCAAGAATGCAAGTTACAAAAAACTACCTGTGACCAGTGACCATAAAGAGTCATACGGCAACAAAACCCAACAAAAACTTTACGAAATCCATGAATGAATTCGTAAAATAGTCGAATTTTCTTTGTTACGCAAACATAAATTACGATCCTCATTCATCGATTCGAGACTCGACGGGATTTCTCACCAAGTGTGGACAAAAAACAGGATACACCTCGGCTGTAGGGACACCTTCAAGTGAGGGAGAAAAAGAAACTCATAAAAGAATTGAATGGCATTTGGGAAAAAAGTGTTGCTTCTTTTGTGAATGGCAACAAAAACCTAAAATGCACCGATTTTAGAGACCAAAAGGAGCACATTAAGAAAACATACTCAGCAGGACAATATCCTGTAGCTGGTGGGAAGGAATCTTTTTGATCTTGTTCTAGCTTCGCAAAATTAAATTGCTTAACGAATTTTACTAGACAAGTTTAAATATCATCAACTAATTTTCATAAGATTTTTAGCAAATTAAGCAATTTTTTAGCAAACTCAACTACAATTTTAGTTAGGATTAAATATAATTCATTATTTTTTGGATTTAAATTAATATTCTGCTGAAAACAATGTTCAAACATCATCACAAAATTTACGTACAGTCCAGACTCGGTTATCCGAAGCCTCGATTATCAGAAGTTTCGATAATCCGAAGGTTTGTGTGGGACTTCGGATAATCGAATCACCAACATTTTTTTTTTTGCTTTTTCTTGTTTTAAACATCAGATTCGAGTTCTGCAACCCCATTTTAGTCAAATTTGAATAGTTGATTGCTTATTAAATAATAAAATGCATTTTTTTTATATTTCAACACCGCCATATTGGCCGCCATCTTGGATTTAAAAGTTTTAAATCACTTTAACGTAGTTTATGGGTCATACTTCGGCTCGACAATAAAAAATTAGGCAACGAAAAAATTATCCGAAGATTCGATTATCCGAAGTTTCGATTATCCGAAGTGAAATTTTTCCGAGGCCTTCGGATAATCGAGTTTGGACTGTAGGTAGTTCCAATGGATTATGTTTCATTTTTTACCAAACCTTTATTCCCTCCTCACAAATCTTAAATTGACGAACAATCGACACCACACGACTTCCTGCCGCATAACTTTGCGTGTGAAATTATCCAACAATCGAAATCGATTTAGACCACATTGTATCGAACCAACCAAATTTAACCCCATCATCGGAAACTATCAAGAAGGGTCCAGGGCCGAAAATCCCCTTCAACTCCCGCCGTTTCCGACTGTGGCCTAAATAAATAGCTCGGGGCGATGCTGGTGTAAACAGTCAGTGTGGCTTTGATTCCGCCGGGTCAGGACTCCCGCGTGGCCAGTCATGTAGGGATAGGGATGAAATTGAAGTTCTGGTGGTAAAAGTCACACCCCTTTGCCCTGTGGGGGTTGATCCGCCCCAGACAGGAACCCTTTTCTTGGTATAGTTGGTGAACTATTTAAAAGTTGACGGTTTCTCATCGATCTTTAGAGATTTGATTTTATTTTGAAAAATTGAAGATAGGTAAATGAAGTTCCTTAAGGACTCTGAGGACTTCGATCAACAGTCAGCCAAAATAAGTCTGAAAAACCACAAAAATATAGTCGTAAAAAGTGATATGTTTCGACGGTCAAAAAAGAAAACTATAAACTATGACTCAATTAGGGCAAACAATACTTGGTAGTGTTGCCAATTTGAAAAAAAAATATATTTTTGATATATATAGTAGTAGTGAAGCGAATATAGTAGTTTATGCAACAAGTTGCAAAAAGATGATTTTTTCAGTACGAGTCGTACATTTATGCAACGAGGTTTACCGAGTTCATGTGTTAAGTACACAGTAAATAAAATCATGGTAATATTACATCTAGGAAGGGTCAGAAAAATGTGTAATTTTACCTCTGAAAATGAGTAATTTTAGCACTTTTCTGGTGTAATGACACTTTTTCAGTCTAAATTGAGGTAAAATAACATCATAAAAGAGGTAATATTTAATCTTTCGAAATTATTTACAACTTCCAAATTTATACTTTTTTACTGTAAATTTACTGTTCAAAACAAAACAATATTGAAAAATTTTACTTTTCAATACTAGTGCTGAAAAGTTTAACTTTTCAGTACTGGAATTGAAAAGTATTAATTTTCCATTCTGTTATTTTTGGTGGAGTAAAGTAGGCCGTTTCGTCGCTCGAGACTGACAGGAAAAGTAAGTAGTTTCACGACGGAATTGCAAAAAAAAAGTCCAAAAAAGTTCCATAAATTCAGGGCACTGTTTTCGAGGCACTTAAAGTTTAATTTTTGTCAAAATTTTGCAATATTTGTTGCTCACGATTGCTCAGGTCTGAAATAGTAGTTTATGCAACAACAAGTTGCAAAATAGAGATTTTTTCGGGTGTATCCCATTTGGCATAAAGCCATTTGGCATAATGCCGTTTGGCATAACGCCGTTTGGCATAATGCCGTTTGGCATAATGGACGTTTGGCATAACGGTCATTTGGCATAATGGCCATTTGGCATAATGGTCATTTGGCATAATGATATTAAATTTTCAAAATTATTTCAATTCCATAGACTGGGATCAATCGGCACTACAGTTTGACATTTAGAAAACGATGCACTTTTTTGAATGTTAGAGAATTTATAACAACAGCGCTGAAAATTTCAACTTTTTCTTCAAACTCTTCTGGCAGCTTACAAACTATGAGCTCGTAAGGTTGATGAAAAATTCAAAAATCATTGAGGGACTCAAAACTCAAAACCAAAGCGCACCGATTATACGGGTTTATTTCCCATTTCAATTTTAAAGTCAAAGCGGTCCTGTCACAACCAATCAAGCTCATATTTGGGATTCGGGCTTAGTACATCCAGGGGATCATGCCCTGAAATGCCCGCAAAATTCACCAATTTTGTTACATCCTACCAACATATCTCGGGTGGCAGGCCAAGGGTGAAATGATACCTTTTCGGTTGACACCCGGTGAGGAACATCCTGGAAGGAGCGGAACTACATCCGTAGTGCTGTTAGTTGATCTTGGTCAAAACAGCTGCTCTGGTTTCTTGCAAGTTACCCATTTTCTTACCTCCACGTTGGCTTGGTTTCGTCATCATGTAACAACACGTGACCTTGCTGGTGGCCTGTGGAAACGAACTCGTAAACCTTTGACCAGCGAGGGTCAGAGTCGAGACGGCCAAAAGAAAGGGATGCGCAATGTGGGAAGGGAAGATTGTAGACGGTATTGTTTTGATTCACAGCATGTTGAGTTAACTGTTGTGGATGTACCTGATACATCGCAATACGGGGTTTCTCTTCTTTCCACTTTCAGCTACTATCTATCTTCTATTTCTTTATTATGTATTACTGATTTTCTAATTCGGCTTCTGTTTACTATCCACCATTTTATTTTGATTGCATGATCCTTTGTTTCTCTTATTTTCATATACTAATGCAACTTTTTGTTTTGTTTTTGTTTGTTTTCATTTTCATGTCGTGTCTGGGCCTACGGTTGGAGAACGATTGCACCACGACAACCACTTCGGAGTGATATTATCACACCTGAGACAACAGCAACAACATCAGAAACCCTGATGTCACTCAGGTTCCCGCAAGTAACTGTATCATTATTTTAAAGTGTTTATATTTTACTAACATCCCTTTCTTTGCAGAGCATGGACTACATTATATAGCGGCAATGTGGGAAATGGAAGTAATTTGTGATTGTAGAAGGTATTGTTTTGATTCACAGCATGTTGAACGAACTGTTGTGGATGTACCTAGAACATCGCAACTCGGAGTATCTCTTCTTATTATCTCCAACTACTTTAGTTCTGTTTCACTTATCTTTCAAGTCTCCTCTACTCAATTTTCCAGTTTTAACTGCTATGTGTTTTCCCTAACAAAAACTGATCTCCTTAATATGCGAACGAGGTTAATTCTCGGGTTAATTCCTGTTCATATTTGATGTATTCTTTATTCATTGTCTAATTTATTTATTAATTAAAATATTATTTTAATCGGCTCCTAAAGTTGTCATTAATGCTATCTAAGCTTATATGATATTATTTATCCTTTATCACAAAGCTTTTTTCATAAATTATTGCCTATATTTTTAATCCACTTCATACAGCTTTTACTCTTCTTTCCTTCAACATACAATTATTCTTTCAGTAGCGAACTTTATGTAGTATGCTTTTTCCTTTATTGTCTATTGTTTTAATCTACGCCCTTTTCTTCAAACAAGTAAGATTTGAGTCCTTACTCAATATATTGAATGATCAAAGTCACACACATAACATTGTTGTACTTTTGATAAATTTTTGAATAACATGCTTAGGTTCAAAACATTGTAACAAAACACCGCGACAGAAGAAATAGCAACAGATTAACACGACTCAACATTAGGCAAGATTTCAGGAGAAAACAATACACTGTAAATAACAATTAGTTTTTGAATTCAAACTAAAAATTAAACAGTTTTTTGCTTTACTGAAAATTGATAGGCACACTATAAATGGTTAGGCGCTTATACTTACATCAAACCCTACGTAATGTACCACCCCCGGCCGAGTTAAAATGCGTAACCGGAAAAGAAGGTGTGCATGCCTGGCACGAACACTCAAAGCGTGTTCTAGCGTGTTGCTCGTACTGACTCAGAGCAAGGGTAAGATGTAGGTGTAAGGGCAGTGCGTGTTCGTCGGGAACCTGGTGCATAAGATCGGTCAAGGCCCGTTCTTACACTGAAAATTGCGAATTGCGAAAATCCTACCAACATATCTCGGGTGAGTTTTTAAAAAGCCGTAAGTGCCACCGTGACCTCTGACACTTATTTTCATTTTTCTTGAAAATGAAACAAAATTTCATTTATTTTAAGTTTGGGGCACTTGAAGGAGGTGTAGATTAACAATCTCGAGTATTTTTAATATTGGTTTTTCGTAAGAAGGTCGAATACCGATGCAAAAAGGACTTTGTTTACCAATGGCTCTTACGGCTTTTTGAAAACTATTCCGAGATATACTCATTAATATTACAAGGTGAATAGTAATTCTATCAGCAAGTGGCGCTACTTTCATTCAAATATACACAAAAGTGAGATTATTATTTGAAATGTAAAGCATTCCACTTTGTCATATACGTAGGAACATATTAATTCACTGTCTTCAGCATTGGATCTAACCCAAAAAAGCTGCGGGTCATTGATTTTTTCTTCTAAAGTTAAATTTTCTTCATTTAACAGGGGATAATGCGCTTCAGCTGTGGTCACAACTCAAGCGAGTTTTCCCTTCCTTTAAAAATATTCACCTTTATCAGCAGTCAAAGAGTTTTCCCTTCTTTAAAGAAGGGAAAATTCAACTCATATTAGTAGTTATCTCAATTCAAAGAAAGTTTTCACTTTTTTAAAGAAAGGTAAATTCAACTTGTGTCAGCAGTTATCACAAGTCTAAAGAATTTTCCCTTCTTGATTGGAGAGAAAATCCAAACATATAGGGATAATTCAACTCGTGTTAGTAGTCATCACAAGTAAAGAGAATTAAAAAAAACTCACTGACTTGTGATGACTACTGCAAAGCAAAGCAAAGTAATCCACTTTAACGACCCCCGGGTCTTTTGTGGTCTATGTTGCAAGTTTCTGCTCATTTCTAGGCGTCCGAAGGTTATGTGTGGTGAGTCACTCAAAACCTCTTTTACGCTAATGGACAGACGTTTTACTTCCCCATCCGATAGAAGGCGTGGTCAGGTAAATCTCGTCTCGAAAAATGCCCCCGGTCCGTCTGGGATTGAACCCATGCCATACTGGGGTTTAGAGGCTACCACGCTAACCACTGAACCACCGGACCCGGTGATGACTACTGAAACAAGTTGATTTATCCCTATATGTTTAAATTTTCTCTCCATTAAAGAAGGGAAAAATTTCTTGACTTGTGATAACTGCTGACACAAGTTGAATTTACCTTTCTTTAAGGGTGCACAGCAACGAAGGAAGTTGTTGTCTTCTTATACCAAAATAGTCAAACTTACGGACCAAATCCTGCAATATTGGGAATGTAAAATCAATCAAACTTTGTTGTAAATTACTTTGTGGACCGTACTTTAGAGGATGAATAAAAAAATATTTCGATAGTACCCGTAGTTTTGAAGATACTAAAATGTCTGTTACAAAAATCTGGGTGCAAAAGCTCTGGTTGATGTGCACCGAGTGAAAACTTTAATTGACTTGAGATAACTACTAACATGAGTTGAATTTTCCCTTCTTTAAAGAAGGGAAAACTTACTTGACTGCTGATTTAGGTGAATATTTTTTAAAAAGAAGGGAAAACTCGCTTGAGTTGTGAAGAAAATTCAACTTTAGAAAGAAAATTCAACCTTTTTCAGCACACAGAAAATAAATTATGGTAATATTCATCAGGAAATGGTGACAGATTTTGAGTCAAAAAAATGATTAATTTTACATCAGAAATTGGTAAATATTCATCAGGTTAAAATTTTTTTTAGCTAATATTACTCCAAAAAAAGAGGTAATATTCAACCAACCAAATTTTCAACCTTCCAAAATTCAACTTTTTTCTGTGCAGTTGTCGCAAGCCTGCGCCAACGGCCAGGGCAATGCTGTAGAGCGAATAATTTGATTTGATTTGTCGCAAGCCTAGAAAGTGTCCATTTCTTTAAAGGAAATATTAACCTTTATAAATGTCGAACATATTTGGCTCAATGGCTTAAAATAGCCCAGGGAACAATATTCAGCATGTGGAGCAACGTTTTGAACAAACGTTTTAAGTTCTGGGCACCCATAGCCAGCAGTTTTCAAATCAAGGAAAAAAATCTTAAGGAAAGAAAAAATCTGCTTTTGCCAGCAGTTTTCACAACCTAATATGGTCTTCTTAAAGCAATTTCAATATTAACTTTAATTTGAAAATTTAACATCATTATGCCAAATGACCATTATGCCAAATGGGCATTATGCCAAATGACCGTTATGCCAAACGTCTATTATGCCAAACGGCATTATGCCAAACGGCGTTATGCCAAACGGCATTATGCCAAATGGCTTTATGCCAAATGGGATACACCCGATTTTTTCAGTACGAGTCGCACATTTATCCAATGAGATTTACCTAGTAAGATAAATACGACGAGTGCTGAAAAAATAAAGTTTTGAAACGAGTTGCTTACAACATTTTATGCAAATCTGAAAAAAAACGCTTTTTGAATGGAATTTTATGTCAATTATCCATGTGTTAAGTAAATTCGCCATTCAATACCAAAAAATATTGAAAAATGTTACTTTTCGATACTAGTGTTGAAAAGTTCAGCTTTTCAGCACTGGTATTGAAAGGTATCAATTTTCCATTCTGATATTTTTGGTAGAAAAAAGTATGCCTTTTGTTTCTCCAGAAGGAGAGGAAAAGTTGACAGTTTCACAGCGGAATTGCAAAAAAAAAATCGAGGAGTTCAGAATACTTCCTAAAAATTTGTATAAGTAACTTTGCAGATTTTACAGGACTCTTTGAAGTCAAATCCACACATTACACATTAAATGAATAAAATTTTCGACCATTCTTTCAAAGTTTTCAAAAATTATGATCTTTTTAATGGAATTGGCCACATATTCTTTGCTCTTGCTGAGTCATTGCTCAAAAGTTGTATTTTTTGATACTCTGAAACAAGTACAAATTTTATTCAAAGTATTGTCCCTCGGCTTTGGTCGAGTTCAAAGGGCAAACACAAACAGTCTAATTTATGATCCAATCATTAAAATTGATAGGGTTATCAGATCTTCAACGTTTTGGGCTCATTTGAATGGTCTTTCAACTATCCAACTAACGCATAATAAACTTATTTTCATCGAAATATCTGAGGTCCGGCCTCCAAAAGCTACTAAAACATCACTTAAGTGCTCATAACTTTTGATAAGTTTATCAGATCTTCAGTCTTTTGAGCTCATTGGAAAAGTCTTTCTAATACCTTGCTTAAAAACTAACTTAATCCACCTATGTGGTTGGTGCCTTCCTCACTTTTTACCAACATTTAGTGATATGATGGGTTTGGACACAAATTCCATCTATTTCTCAATAAAAAAAATACACAAATGTCACTTAAGCGGTCAAAACTTGAAACTGAGCGCCAGATCTTCAATGTGGAAAATAGTTGTCCGCAAAGCGACCTCAATTTAGAACTGTCAAAGCGGAACCAACTTACTGTTTGCAAAATAATACCAAGAAGAGGCAAGTATTATGATCGATCTATAATTTATTTTGTCAGGAATAAAAAAAAGTCGATGGCGTCGAGCTATTAAAGTATTCGAAGTCAAAACATCTTAAGAAGAGGGTTGAAATCGAGATTGGCATGATTCGTTGCTAACATTTCAAAATCGCTATGTCTCACGCAAAACCTATGTTTATGACGCTTTTTGAAATGTTAGCGACGAATTATCAATAACTATGAATGGTCCCTGCCAAATAATATTGGATAATCTTACTCCGATATTATCACTGCACATCAAAGATATATAATCTCGGAACTTCCATTCGGTTGCTCTTCTGGTTCACGAAATTCCACCCACTTTTGACACAATTTTTCATCACGAGGAAAACAAAAAAGGCCTCTTTTGGCCGCCCATTGTTTAGTATACGAAGAAAAAAGTGGAATGCACTTAATTTTTCATCGAAAACATCAACATCAACAGATCCAAAATGTTTCAAAACAATTCACTTCAGCAGATCATAACTTGAGACAGGGTTGCCAGATCTTCAATTTTTTGTACTCATTGGAAGGTGTTTTGATCACCTAACCAACGATGGGTTGGATGATGAATCCGGACATAGTTTTCATATAGATAAGTGAGATCCGGCATCAAAATTCGAGCACTAGATTCGCAACTCTGACACTTTTTTATGCGTAGCTTTTGAACTTCTTATCAGATCTTCAATCAATTCAATAGCGCCGTATGGGGCACCAAACCGGATCGAATGCAACTTGTTTGACTCAAATCGGATCAGCCAGTGCCGAGAAAACTTGGCAAGAATTTTGATCACCAAGGGGAATACGCACACACACACACACACACACACACACACACACACACACACATTTGTTCAGTTTTCGATTCTGAGTTGATAGGTATACATGAATATAGGTCTACGAGCTGTTTTTCAAAAGTTCATTTTTCGAGCAGGATTATAGCCTTACCTCAGTGAGGAAGGCAAAAAGGTTATCAGATTCTAGATCAAGGACCAAAATTAGCCCTTAGGACAAAGTTTCACTTAATCGATGAGGAGTCGAGGCTATATTTTCAAATTGTGTGTGAGTTGGCAAAGAATTACCCGAACTCAAAATTTAATTCCAAAAAGATTTGAAACCATTCTTTCATCGATTTTGTCACAGATATACAAAACTCAAAAACCACAAACGATCTGATTTCCCTCAAATCGTTCTCAAATTGTCACTTTGATTGTTAGTGGGTCATGCTTTGTGCAAGCCCATTGTTGGCTCGATGTAGGTCGTTCGATGCTGCCACCACCAGACACACCATGGCTCACCCTGTGGTGCTCTCAATTCCCAGGCGATTTCGTGGGTTCAGTTCCGGGTTCCCGCCTCCTCCACCCAATCACGGCTCCCATTCAGTGCAGAACTCCCGTCCGCGCCACATCCCACAAGATTTCCCACTCAATGGTGACATAATCGCTTTCAAACTACAACACACAGAAGGAAGGACATTGCACAAAACATTTAAAATAATTGCAACAAAAAAACCCACGTCACATAATGACACCTTTCAGAATGCCTATTCTAAAAACCTTTTCTTGTGTGTGAAATTTCACAGAAATCAAATTCATTCACACCATTAACATAGAAATCATTCACACGCACACACACTCTCACGGACGCTTTTGTTCCCGCGCAGGACCTTCTGAATCAGGAGAAAAAAGTGTCAAACGCAAAAATCGTTCGACGCCCACTTCCGCCGACGCCGACGACGTGTCCTTGCCAGGGGTTAGGATCGGGAGCACAATCAGGAAGAAAAGAAGGACTCTATTTCTAATGGGTCTCGGTGGTGGGTGCTGTTTGGTGCTGTTGTTGCCTGCTGGCTGGCTGGCATTGGCAGTTTTTACTGTAGGGGAAAGTGGGGAAGACTTATTCATTTGAAATGTTTTCGCCTCCTTTTCTCTCCCACAGAAAAACTGGGGACAATGTAGCTGTCAAACTAGGCCAAAATATTAAGTTAATTAGTTAATTAGAGTTAATATCTGACGTCACGATTTTCTCCTCTATAGCAAAACACTCAAACAATGAATTTGCGTAAACGTGAACAGAGTTCATGCCAGCGAGAACCAGGAAGAAACTGTTCAAATTTCATGGAGCAATTTTGAATTTTGCACCATAAAAGTTTAACGGTTTCTTCCTGGTTCCCGTTGGCATGAACTCTGTTCACGTTTACGCGAACTCATTTTTTTGCGTGTTAGATTCCGATTTTGTTCAAAAAGAAATATGTAGAAATATGAGCTTGGTCATGACTTCTAGAGCTAAATCAACTACTACATATTTAAACAAAAAAGAACATTTTGGTGAATGAAACATAAAAAAAAATCTACTTTATGGCTGCATATTTGATTTGAATTCAAAAATTCAGCTAGAAATTGTTTTGACAGTCATTTAGACATTCTTTTAAAAAAACACTGTGTTTTCAAAATCACATTTTTTATACATTTTTTCCTTGAACTCTCCTTACCTAAATGAAAGAGTATTTTACAATGCAACAATTTAATTCAAATCTCTGGGGAAAAATAGGACTAAACATTATTTTTTTATTTATGTTTTGATTCATAAACAGTATTGGTATTCTCGAACTCGCGAGAAAAAATCCCCTCTCTCTCTCTCCTTCTTCTCACTCAAAATCCAAGTTGTAGAATAGTTACAGTATTTTTCTCACTTAATCTTTTTTTTTATTTTGTTAAAAATTTAAATTTTACTAATTATTATTTTTCTGTCCCTATTTTTTTCATATTTTACAGAAGGGGAAAGACATGAATTTAAAATAGAAACTTACAAACAAACATTTTCTTACCGAATTCGGTAGTTTAAAAATCAATAAAGTTTAGATCGGTAAACCATTTGTCAAAATGAACACAATTTTACCGAATTTCGGTTGTACGATAAATAATAATGAACTTAATTACCGAATTTCAGTAAGTTTTTACCAAATTCTGTAATTTTCAGTTTACCTTGGCAAAATTTCACTTTGAAAATCAAAACTTTGGATAATCGAATCACGAAAATAAAATTCGTTGTCTTATTTTTGATATTTGAGCTTTACCATGACCCTTAAGCTACTCTAAAATGATTTAGAATTTTTAAATTCAAGATGGTGGCCAAAATAGCGATGATGAAATATTGAAAAAATACATTTTTTTTTATTTTACTGGCAATCCACCATAAAAATTTGATTCGATTATCCGTAGTCCCATACAAACCTTCGGGTAATCGAACTTCGGATAATCCAAACTTCGGATAATAGAGTCTGGATTGTAAATGATTTCCTGAATACGGAAAAAAACAATATGTTTGAAATAAAAAAGCCACATTTATCCAAAAATAAAAAGAAAAGAAATACGCTATTATTTTCAATTTTGTTTTGATTCCTAAAAGAAGCAATGTGTAAAAATATGAAATAAAATGAAATATATTTTTTATAAATTCTTGAGAAGTAATTTATTTAAAAAAAAGTCAATACATTGCAATTGAAAAAAAAAATGTTTTGTTAGAAGATTGGCGACAACTTATTTTAGTCTGAGAAACAAAGATTTGAAACTGAGGAAAAAGGTTTTTTTCAGCTTCATTTTTATTTGACGATATCGTGACAAATATCCGTCTAAATTTTAATGTTTTCTATTTTGAAACTTTCTAAAAAGAACAATATGATTTTGTAAAAAAATCTCAAATAACAAATATAATTGATTAAAATATCAGTATTTCAGAAACTCAAAATAAATTATTTGGTATTTTTGATCATTTTATGGTCTCTTGTGGATTCACTCCCTATAAAACTTGTTGAATTTTGATTTCAGTTAATGCTTTTAAAAGCAATTAGGCTGGTAAAAAATTCCTTTGAAGTTTTTATCGATGAAAACAATATTTTTATACAAAAACTCCTTTCACAAATTATTAAAAACGTCTTTTCAAGATCCAATTATACAGCTTTGGTCTTTTCGAGCATTCAACTTTCTATGAGATTATTTTATTTGTCGTTGTCGTGCTATCTTGTTACACGTACAATTGAGTTAAGTTGAGTTAAGAACGCCATTTTGCACAGCACACAATGCCTCGCCTCTTGACCATCATAGATCCCCAAAAATCGATTTCTATCCTGAGATATTCAATAAAAACCGAAAAATTTCCGTGTATTATTGTCATTTTTCATATGAAAAAAGTCTCAATCTTGTCGTGCTATCATGATACACCCTGAAAATTGCTGTAAGTGCGACAACCAGTCAAAGGAATTTCAGGGCAGAACGCGTTTGACACACGTACATGCCCACTTACCGTCAACATTTGTAATTATACATAACTTGGGACTCCTGCAACCAAATTCAACTAAACTTCGGGACAATGTACAAAATGGCCAGCAAAACAAAACGTGTTTGTTATTGTTTGTGCTCTTGTTTTTTTTTTTTTATTCAAGGTCAAACATTGAAACGCGATTTTCTCGGAACGTCAAAAAGCGACGTGCGACAAGATTGCACGACAACCTCAATTTGAGAACCTGCTGACAAAATCTCAGAAAAACTAGTCTCTAAATACATTATTTTCTCCATACACATTTGAGTATCAATGGGTAAATGTATACACATATTTGACATATTTGCACATATTTGACTCAGAGGCCTAAAAGGCCGTTCCTACGCTTGTGAAGCGAAGTTTGAACAAAAAACCGATATTCTGGGCACCCTACTGTTATTCATAATTTATATATTTCAGGCTTATTCTAAAATGTTTACTCAATACTTAATACACAAATCATGTCCTCCCCATGCTCAACTCACCTTACTCTCCCCTATAACCACTTTGAAATGGACTCTCTCAAAAAATCCCGACTAGTGCTGGTGTTGACGACGACAGTTTCCGATACCTTCTCCGGTCGTCGTCGCTTATTGCTCTTGCTCGAGGTGCGTTATGTCCTGATTCTCGAAATTCTTCAAAACACCGACATCGTCCCAGTGTGTGCCAAGCCGAGAAGAAAGGGGCCAAGAAAAGGAAAATATGTCGAAACTATTGTCGAGGCCATTGAGAACACTGTCGGGATTGTGTGTGAGGGTGCCCCTTTTGTTCCACACCACGACCCGAAACGATTTCCTCGTTTTTCTGAATGAAATTTTCATAAAAGTGCCATTTATCCAAGGGTGACAAAGGATAAAACGTGTTATTTTGTTTGCACGCTAATTAGGATTTTACGCCGAAGGAATTGCTACGGGGTCCTGGGAATCGATTCGGGTTGGGTTCTGAGAAGAAGTTCGTTCATGAATTTTCGGGGAAGGAATAAGTCTAGTTAAGTTTGAATTTACGTTACATTTAATCTTTAAAATCGAGTTATCATAAAATTTCTAAAATTGTTCCAATTCATGTTTATAGCTGGGATTTCTTCTTCTCATCGCTGCAAACGGAGAATTCTTCGTAAAAGTTTGAACCAATTCGTTGTTCCTGGTTGATGTGAAGGTACGGTCCAGCGTAATCTACAATTGTATGGAAAAATGAGTCCAAATTTCTTTCTGAAAACTCACAAACCTACCCTTCATTGGCTTCCACTGCACTCCAGCGTGGTCACTCGAAGGAACTCCGGTCGCGGCAAAACTGGTCCACAGATCTACTATCAGCTTGGCCACCTTGGCATCGGCTTCGTTCAGCTTAGGCTCCCCAGGAGGATAAGGAAACACGTACAGCAGGTCATTCGAGTGATGAACACCTCCTTCAAAAGGATAGTGCGAAGTGTCCGCGCCATATCCGAATCGGGTCTTCTCGCCTTCGTAATCGAACGAATACAGGAAGGTTCCTTCCGGGTTGACCCGGGAAGATGCTTGAGCTTCTCGTAGGAGAGGTGCCTTGATTAGGATGGTTCCAGCAAGCTAAAATGAGATTATTGTAAGATTTGACTATTGCAGATTTTGGTGTTTCCTTACGTCGTTCAGTCCATCAACCAACTCTTCAAACTTTCCACTGGCCAATTGCTCCGGAGTGAATAACGATCTAATCTGGAATCCCTCCATGGCTCCGGTGGGATCTCCAGCTCCCAAAAACTTGTTGATCATCTCGACCAGTTGATACTTCAAGTAATTCTCGTTCTCGAGCAACCCCTTCCGACTCAGAACATCGTATATCGAAGTCAACAGAAACGTCCCCTCGTGCTTAACTACTCCAGCCATCATTGGCAAGTTCCGCCGGATTTTCCCAGCCTTAATCCGGTCCCAAGGCGTCTCCGGCAAAAATCCATGATAGTCCCCAACAGTCAACCGATTACCACCAACTTCGGAATTCCCCTTCATAACCGTCGTCTCATTCTTGTGATCCAAAAAGCTTCTCAGCAGCTCCCAAACGTCCAACTCCCTCAAACATCGCTCCGCCTCCCCCAAAGGCATTTTCGACCTTTCCCCAACCTTACCGTGCGGATCACAACCCGCCCTCACAGCAATGTCCAACGTATGCCCAACCGGATCCTTGTCCCACACCCACGGAGCACTCGACCCTCCCGACTGCAGAATAACCTTGTGGAAGTACTCGTCCGGAATCAATGGGCTGTACATGAGCGCCGAAACCGCCGCAGCCCCAGCAGATTGCCCAAACACGGTCACATTGCCCGAATCGCCTCCAAAGTGGCCAATGTTGTCCTGAACCCACTCCAAAGCTAGCTTGATGTCCAGCATTCCGGCGTTGCCGGGCATGCCCTCGGATTTGAGCGAGAGGAAGCCCAGCGGACCCAGCCGGTACTGGATCACCACCAGGACGATGTCCTTTTCCAGCAGGAACTCGGGCGTTTGGTTGGCGCCGGAGCCCTCGTAGAAGCCACCGCCGTGGATGAAGAACATGACGGGTTTCTTGCCGGTGAGCTGAAAATGGAAGAAAAATGTTTGTATTTGTTATCGAATTATGGACATCAAATCAATTTTTTAAAAAGCTAAGTAAATTTTAAATTTAAAATAGCAAACTAAAAGAGGAAGATGTGGTGATGTGTTTATATGTTAAACAATGCGACTTGAATTTTGAAAGCAATTTCATTTGCGATGAAATTGGAAAAGTTTAATAATATATCAATTAAAAACATATAATGATAAAGGATCTTGCAACTTTAATTACACTTTGTTTTGAATCTAAGTCATTATGACCCGATCCCGCCTAGAGAGGAGTTTCAATCGAAAAAAAATGTCTAAAAACGTTTTTACCATATTTTTCCAAAAAGCGTTAGAAAGTAGAATACTTAAATAATAAGAAAACCCTTGGTTTGATAATTTATTAGTTTTATGAGACTTTGCCAATAATTTAAAAAAAACCTTGTTTACTGGTGTCAACTCTAGCTTTTTTCAACACAGTATCTGGAGTTTCTTGAAAAGGTCCAATAAACCAAATTTTCAGTTTTTGCTTTTTGGGTGTTTTTAAATACTCAAGGCGGTTTCAAAAACACCAAAAACACAAAAACTGGAAATTTGATTTATTGGACCTTTTCAGAAAAAAACTCTAGATATCTATTTTTTATGTAAATAAGTATGTGATATTTTTTTTTTTTTTAATTATGATTGGCAACCCGGCCGTCTACGTGCGCGCACGCGATTTTGCTTTGTTCCGCAGACCCGATTTTGTTCGCGTATTTTTGTGTGATAATCGATATTTTTTGTTAAATTCCATATAAGGATTAATTGGCTGATAGACAGTGCTTGGAGGAAAACATCAATGTTCGGCGAAATACCCACACAAAAGTGTTTATTTTAGGATTTCCTTCCGCACTGTGAAAATTCAACAATCATGGCGTCTCGGCTGGCGCTGCGCCCTCCGGCTGGCAGTCAACGAAAATTGTTTAATGGTGTTGGTGTCATGGGTTTTTTATCCAAAGCAAAGAACAAGGAAGAGTAGGAAGAAGGAGACAATCAGCAACCGGATTAGGCGGTCAAACTAGGCTGGGAAGTTTTGAAAATGTGTCCGAAGTTCATGCAAAGGTGTAATTTTGGTTGGATTTTTGCCCTGAAATGACTCGTTAGGTCTTTTTTTTACTCTATCTCTCGTTGATCGTCGCGTGTGATTTGGTCTAATGTAGTATGTGTGTATGCTGCAGCGGTTTTGGAGTTCGAGGTGTCATCAAAGGCGTTTGGGGACGGAGGCGCAAGCGGCCAGTGGCCGGCGTCTCGATTGCGCCTGCTAGGCAAGGGACTGGTCCCGGAAAAGCGCCGGCTGGGTGGTGATGATGATGGTCGTGATCGTCACTGTTCTGTACACAGGCTGGTTTTGTGTTGGTTTGGTGTGATCAGCTGTGGTGTATGCCTGTGTGTACCTACTACACCAAATCAGATTTTGGCCTGGTGACAGCAGATGGATTCTGCAGCTGGATGACATTTGAAGTTTGAAGGGTAGTTTTTGAAAAGGGTTAAATGTGCGCATGCAGACTTTTTGTGAAACTCGCAGATTTTTTGTTTTATTAATTTTTTCGTTGCAAATGGCTGTGAAAAGAACTGTTGAACTGTGAAAAGACTGTTTTTGCAAACGCACATGATGGAGAGGACTTCTCCTACAGATTGAAGCTCACATTCGAAGCGTTGCTTGGCGCTTGACGCTTAAATTATTGTTATTTTTTACAGCTTCCTGGAATTATTTTGATTATATTTATTATATTTATTATATTTATTATATTTATTTTATTTACTTTATTCATTATATTTATCATATTTATTATATTTATTCTATTTACTATATTTATTATTTATTATCATAACAAAACTATATGCTTATTACATAATACACTACAGACTCACATTTACACTTACAAACATTCAAATCACTTAATACAACACGCATTCAACCATTTTCATCGGCCCGATGAAATTCCTCTAACCCCCATTCCAAACCTCCCAAAAAATATTCCGTTCACTTTTAAAAGTCGCATGGGTTCCCTGCACTTTTGCCACTAGTGAACAACAAAAACATCCCCTCCCAAATCCCCACGGGACTGTATGGGCGTAGCCTTGGAGCACAGTGAGGAAATTTACGTTCTTAGATATTTTTGGTTGTACCGGGCAGCAATCAAATTGTCTAAGAATATTGAATTGACCATTGTGGCACCCCCTACAGCGTGGTGCAGACCCGTAATGCTATGCTATGCTATGCTATAAGTATGTGATATTTTTAATTACATCTTTTTGTTGCGACTTACGACTGGTTTAAGATTTTAGTCCTATACAGCCACTTTTTCCATGATATCATCAAATTTTTAGATTTTTTTTATAGATTTAAAAAATCTAAAATGTTCAGCATTTTTTTTATTAATTTTTACTTTTTGCCATCCTCACTTTACTGAGGAAAGGCTATAAAATCACTCGAAAAACGAACTTTTTAGTTAGACCTCCTAGACCTACCTTCATTTGTACATATCGACTCAGAATCACCAGCTGAGCAAATGTCTGTGTGTTTGGCTGTATGTAGACATGTGTACCAAATCAATGTCACTGGAATATCTTGTCACAGGCTCAACCGATTTTGGCCGGAATGGTTTTAATCGATCCGTCTAAACGTCCCCTAAGTTGCTATTTAAATTCATGCAGTTTGATAATGTATTTAAAAAGTTATGTTAAAAAACTGTTTCATATTAAATTAAAATTATGGTAAAAAGGGTGTTTTTTTCATGAAACCCTCACATGTTATATATTTTTAGAAAGCATTTGAGAAGACCATTCTTGTGGATTAAGAATTTCAAGATCTGACTTACCTATCTAAAATTACAAGCAGTTTAAAAAATGGTCTGAATTTACATAACCTCAAATGGTCCCGTCTGATCGCCACGAAAAAAGCCTTGTAGAGGGATGCCATTTTCCTGAAAGGCGGTGTCTGTATAATCTTGATAAAAAGTCTGTAGGAAATCTGTTTTTTTTTTACTCGTCACTTATTTTTATTAGGACCTCTTAGGTGCTGCGATCACGTTAGGGGAGATCCATAAACCATGTGGACACTTTAGGGGATTGTAATCACTCTATAAATGAGAGGAAGGCACCAACCACCTAAAGGTGGATTAAGTAACGTTTTTGATATTAATTTACATTACAAAGGTTTAAATCATTCCAAAAATAAATAAAACAAATTAACTGGAAATGATACAAAAATATACAGAAAAAGGTGACCTTCAGGGCCTGAAAAAACAAAAACAATCTACAAAAATAAGACATAAAATCAGGTAGCGGAAAAAAACTTCCTCAACAATTCATTATCTAATTAGCCTCTTTTACGTTTTCCGTCACTTCTTAGATCATGCATAGCAAATCTTCCAGTGACTAAAAAAACAAGATGTAACAAAAATAATGTTTAAAGATAAATGAATGACCCTTGAGTGACAAGTTCTGTCTTGAATAACTACTGGAAATAATTTGTGAATAAAATTTGCAGAACTTAACATTGTTTTAAAGTTATAAAATTTAAAAAAATAACAGTATTAAACAGTTTAACGTAAAATAAATTTTAAAAAATAAGCTAGCGTTCATAAATTTTAAATATATCATGGCCTTAAAAAAAGAAAACAGTTTCAAAAAGTATTGTACACCGGTATAAAAATGTAAATTTAGGTAAATATTTAAAAAATTCCTCACTCAATATGTGTCCAGATGTAATATCATAAAGATTTTGTTTTGCTGGGTAGATTTTATTTTAAAATTCTGAAAGCGTATATACTATATAGCTTGTTAGGCACAAATAAGCTAAAGATAATATTTGGATATAAAAAAATAGTTACTAACAAAAAAAGATTATTTTGGAACTTTGAATTTTGATGGTGAAAAACTTTTTTAAGTGCGTTGGAAAGCCTTGATTGAACATTTAAAAAAAATCACACTGAACAAAATATGCAGCGAACTATGGGAAATATACTATTTCTCAGCCTATTTCTATTATCGGCCTATCAGCACTTTGAACATGAATTACAGCTTTCATAAAGTGTTTTTGACTGTTCCAAAGTAATAAATAGCTCAAATAAATGTGAGCAAGCAACTCTCCATTGTTGTTACATCTGAAAATGTTGATTTAATAGCGGAAAACGGCAAAAGTGATGAGAATTGGTCGAACGGCTTAGAGTGATTAAAATGGGTATATTTCCCCTACTGAACAGTTAAAGTTGCTTCAAAAACAACTTCCTCTCTCTTACACTAAAAATATTAGAAGAAAAAAATTGTATGAGAGGCCATGCATAAACCACGTGGATACTTTATCGGGTTTATGGAAGATAGATGGCCCATAAATGGCAATTCCTAAACCACAGGAACATAACAAAAATTTACTTTCACCATTATTAGTTGTTTAAAATTCATTTGGCAATGCTACACAGTCTATTTTTTTTTTTTAATTTATAAAATGTATGATTAAGTTCTACCTCTTTTTTAGGGTTACTTGACCTCTATTTATGTTAAAAATCTGCTATCACACATAAAAAGACGTTAATTTATATTTTTTTCGGAGCAATGCATTCATTTCTGACATGAAATCTGGCCACTTTCCCAGATGTTATATTGCAATGATTTTTTGTTTCTGTGTAGAAATCAACTCTAAATAAAATTAGATAAATTTACATAGCAACTTTTGAAATGAAGCTCATAAAATAATTCGACTATAATTCGTGTGAACAATCAAAATAACGGATCTAGTAGTTCCAATAAGAAATACTAAAGCCGAAATCATGAATCTTACAAGAACACCATTCCCATAGAGAAAACAGCAAAATATAAGTCCAATTGGATTTGACAAGCATCATTTTGACCTTGCATAAAAGTTTGCATGCAACTTTTCGGGTGAATAATATTTCATGCCTCATTTTTCCCAAAGCTGCAAATTTAGATGTTGATCCTTTTATCTGTTTCTTAATTCAATAACAAAATTAATTTAAATGTTATCTATATAAATCTAACAAGATTTGAAAAAAAAAAACATTTTTATGGTTCAAAATCATTGGGAAAATATCATTAAACACCATTTAAAATTCAACTTGACATTGTCACTTGAACAATATAAAAAATGCAATTATTTGATTTATTAACGAAAACATAATTTCAAAAATGCTAAAGATTCTAAAGATGCTTCTTTTACAAATCCATTAAAAGTCGACTTAAAGAAAAAAAAAGTCATTAGTTTTGTCGAAAATCATGGTGGCTCTTGAAAATTTTTGAATACTGTCTTGAGGATTCTGGAGTACTATTTGAAAAGATCCAACAAACATGGAGAATCTCATAACTTAAAGGACCTGTTAAAAAAGCACTAGAATTGCTGTTTGATAGCCACCATGCATCTCCACTGCACCTTATTCTAACACATGTGCAGCTTCAGAACAGTTATCAAAGATTATAAACAATTATATCAAATCCAATGTGGTTTTTTTTTGGCCGTACCAGTCTATTTTGGTATTCCAAAATAGATTATTCAATGATAAAAATAAATCGTCGAACAGTTTCCAAGGGAGACAAAGAACAAATTCAATCTACTAAAATAGCAGAATCAATTGTATTACAATCCATCTCACATTAACTCACCTCATTGGTATACACCGACAGTGTCAGACAGTCCTCAATATCGGGCGCAAACTGCTTCGCCGAGAACTCCGCAATCCGTTTCAACTGCGGACAGGGTAGTCCATACCGGGACACATCCCGTACTCCCTCCCAGGGCAGCGCCTTCCTGGGTGCCTAAAACAAAAGATTTTCATCCATCGCAGATTCTCAACCAGATCAGAGCCACTTACCTTAAACCGATGCTCGCCGGCCGTCGTTTCGCTATACTTGACGCTGAGAAACTGCAAAATCTTACGTCCACTGAACGCCGACACCGTGGTCGTGCCTTGCAGAGTGCCCAGGTTGGGAATCGTCACCACGGGGGAGTCTTCGTTCTCCGGAAGAGGCATTGCGTGGCCTGGATTAGGCACCGTCCAAAGTGCCAGTAATGCTAGCAAATATAGATAAGCTACCGTCATTTTGCAGCTTGTCTAGGCGCACACACACACACGAACACACAAATCACACCACTTCTTTTGGAAATTGGAAAGTCATCGGATTAAAAATTGAACTGCTTCTTTACCGTATTGATGCGAGCGTTGAACTGATCCAACGGTGGGATTGCTGCTTGAGATGGTTCCTAGAACGAACTCACGAGATTCTGGCTGAGAGAAAGAGTGCTTTAGAGTTGTTTTGTTCTGCTAGAAAAATTGAACAAAAAAATAAACTTGTGAACTCGACGAGAATACAAATCCAAATGTTGCTTCTCTCGCTCAAGTTGGTTGAGCATGAGTCGCGAGTTCTCTCTGTTATCAACTCAAACAAACCGGTTCAGCTGACCGGCCAGCCAGCCAGTTTAACTCGCGATTAGATGAACCTCGAAGAGGGAGGTACCGCTGGTTGTACGATATATTTGTTCAATGTTAAAAAAATAAACAAAAAAGGAGTTTAGCCACATCAACAATTAATTGAAAGAAAGTTGCATTTATGTTTAAAAAACACGAAACTTTCTAAACAAATATCATAAAATATATCCAGAGTTTATTTTTGAATAGGTCCTATAAACATATGAAAGACAACAGTTTATAGGACCTTTTTAAAAAAAAAACTCTAGATATGTAACCTTTCAAACTCGCGAGAAAACAACAGGTTCAAAATAATTAAAGTTTCGGTGGCAATATCTTGAAACGGGGCGCTTTATCAGAAAATAAAGTTCTTTTCGTTTGCAAATTCAATTTTACATCAAAAAAAGGTAAAAAAATATTTAAAGAAATGAACATAAATTAACAATTCAATATAATAAAAAAAATGCTTATTTGAAAAAAAACTTTGATTGCAAAAACTTTAGTGTCGAAAAATTATTTTTGTTGTTATAAAAATTAGGACATTTGAAATATTTTGACATTTACTACATTTAAAGTGAGGCACCAAATATTTAAATAACATTTTTGTATGGACCGTTGCTAAAATTTAATGGAGAGATTTATGAACAACCCAATATGTATTTGTTTTGGTCAAAGGGACGGGAAATACAAAGTTACAGCAAAAAAAATATCTCAGTCTCACTAATTTTTCACGCTCAAAAATTTCAATTTTGCACGGGGACCAAAAGTCTAAAACAGAAAACTTCACGAATTTGCCAGGGAACTTAAAAAGGTTAAATTAACTATGAAAATCTTACGTTTAAATCACAAAATGTACTATTTATACTTTAATTTATACTATTTTTAAATAAGCTATAAATTTTCTTACCAATATCACAATTTTTTTCTATTTTTTTGTTCTTTCTAGTTAGGTAAGTATGAATGTTCTTAACATAAAATTATTTACCGAATAGAACAAAAGCGAAGATTTGAAGTAAAATTTATAATTGGCTTTGCAAAACAAGTTTTCTCCCTTTAAAAGTTTCTCTTAAAAAGTGAAGAAGCAAAAATATAATGTGTACCAAAATGCTGAAATTAAAAAAAAAGTAATCCTTTAAATTTCCAATTTCAAAATCAATCTAATTTCGTGATCCAGGACTCAGGAAAAATCATTTTATGCATGAATTAAAGATCAAAAATTATACCTTAAACAATATTTTTTCTTATTTCTTTTGCAATTCTGCTTTCAAAATAAAATGGCAGGAACAATTTTATTATTGGGAATTAAAATATTATATGGATATGAAAATATGATTTGTTTAAGTTTATGTTTCCCTTTCTTCACTTCACGTATTCCACATAATATAATAAACGTTATAAAGGCATTTTGGATGAAATGTTTGCTAAATATTTCATTTTAAGGCATCGATTTAGGAAAAAATGTTGAATTTCACGGGATTTCACGGAAATTATTTTTTTTACGAATTTCAAGCTGTCTGCGAAATTGTGAAAATTCACTAACCCTACACACTAAGATTTTTTACCGAATTCGGTACAGAGAAACCTCTTTTTACGCGGTGGCGTTACGTTTTTTGTTTCGTCGATTCCTCTTAAACCATACAATATTTTTGCAAGCTTCAAAAAGTGATTTGTAGATCTGAACAAAAAATACAAATTGCTTTCAAAAGATTGCAAAAATGTTGCATAGTTCCAGAGAAATCGACAAATTAGAAAAACGTAACGCACCGTGTAAAAAGAGGTTTCACTGTAGTTGAAAAATCGATAAAGTTTAGATCGGTAAACCATCTGTCAAAATGAACAAAATTTTACCGAATTTCGATTAAACGATGAACAATAATGAACTTCATTACCGAATTTCGGCAAGTTTTTACCGATTTCAGTAATTTTTAGTTTACCGAACTGTTCAGCAGTTGAAAATTCGGTAAACTTTACCAAATTCGGTAAAAAAATCTAAGTGTTTAGTTATAATACATCTGAAATGGGTAAATTTCTGTTTTGGAAAAAGGTGAGATTTTTCATGATATTTTAACCTGCCCCTTTTTCAACATGAAATAAGAATACATTTTTTTTTTTTTGCAGTTCACCAACATATTTGTATTTATTATGAGCAAACATTTCACACATAATTCAATTTTTAGAGTTTTTTTTAAGGAAAACGAAATGAAATTGATGGTATTTTTTTCGGTTACAATTTGATCTCCTCGCGATCAAACAGCTTCGCCAATCCACCATCGCTCCGCTTGCACTCATTTGCCCGGAGAAACTTCTCCGAAGTCGCCCGAAACTCGGCCAGATAGCAGTTGCGTTGCTCGCTGACGTCGTCGATTCGAAGGTACGGCCCGTAAAGTTCTGAAGTTTAATACGTAAAAAAGAAACTTTTAAACTTTTTTATGTTAAAACAGTTTGAAGGGATCCTTACTATTCACGGGTCGCCAGTACGGAATGCTATCCGCCCGCGGCACTCCTGAACGGGCGTACGAGCCCCACAGCTGGACCATCGTTTTCGCCATCAGGGTTTCCCGTTCGTTCATCTGTCTCGACGGGAACAGGTAGGGCCGCACCTCGATGTGATCAACTGCGCCCGTGTACGGGAACGGAAAGCTGAGGTTCTCCTGGGGCCGTCCGTTGTAAAAGTCAAAGCTGTACAGATAGACCGGGTTGTCCGGATTGGCGGCGAATACGGCGTGAGCATCCAGGAGTGCTGGTCCTTTCAAACCGTAGTTGCCGCAGATCTTGAAGGTATGATTATGGTTTGAGAGTGTCGATGGAATATGGTTTGGTTTGTTACATCTATGAATCCAGGAACGACGTCTTTCCACTGGGGTTGGTCGATGTCGGATCGGATGTAGTTTTCCAAGATTTGATAGCCTTCCAGAGCACCGTCCAGCTTTGTGTGACCGAACTTTTCCTGTAACAGTCTAAGAAACTGAAGCAATCCATGGGGGGTCAAATCGGTAGGATACGCTTCCGGCTGTAGTCTGAACAACAAATCCAGAAGGAACATTCCATCCTGTGATACTGTTCCGACCATGACGGATACATCTTTAGGGGCGTTGTCCAGGTAGTTTCGCGGATGCTTTGGAAGCAATCCGGACGGTCCACCGACAACAATACATGCCCCAGCAACACTAGGGAATCCCGCGCTTCTGATTACGTGTCTAAAGTGAACAAGAAATCCCTGAAAAAGTTTATCCAACGAGACCTGCTGGAGACACTGCTCAACAGTTGCTTCGTCGGTGCAGCCAGCATTTCTGGCAATATCCATGCTGCCCTGAACCGGCGTTTCACACACTGCAAACGTAGAGAAAATCGATCCGGACTGAAGAATGATTCGCTTGAACAGCGGCACTGCCCGGTTCTTCACCAGCGGACTGTGCAGCATTGCCGATGTGATTGCCGCTCCGGCAGATGCTCCGTTCACCGTAACGTCCACGGGATTACCGCCAAAGTGTCCGATGTACTGCTGCACCCACTCCAAAGCCATGATCGCATCCAAGACCCCGGCGTTTCCGGGCACTGCATCGTTCAGCAGCGACAGGAATCCCAGCGGTCCCAACCGGTACTGGATCACCACCAGGACAATGTCGGATTCCAGGAGGTAGCTCGGTTGGTAAAGGCTGGCACCCCCAAAGAAGAAATATCCCCCGTGGATCCAAACCAACACCGGACGAGCCGCGTTAAGCTGCGTAAAATTAGCTGTTCAGTGATCATTGCGACGATTTGCGGATATTCTAAAGACCACTCACATTACTGGAGTAAACTGACACCGTCAGGCAATCCTCGTTCGCTACGTTGACATAATCGTCCGATATTTGGGGGCAGCGAGTGCCTGGTTGCGATGCGTCCAAGGTTCCACCCCACCCGGCGCGCTTCACCGGAGGCTTCAAGAGGGAGATCTTCAATGTTTACAATACCAACCAGACTTGAAGAGCTCACCTGAAACCTTAAAGCACCTGTCGGAGCTTCGGCGAACGGGATCCCTTGGAACTGGTAGATGGTCCGGTTAGTCCACGCGGTGTACCCGATAGAGCCCTGAACGCAACCCAATCCGGTGATGTTGACGATCGGTGGGAAGGGTTGTGCCACGGTTGGATGCAATAGATTGCAGCAGATTGCTATGGCGGCGAACAGCCACATTGTTCTGGAGAGGTTCTGAACAACTGTCTTTGGAAAAAGACCTCTCACTTGACTTTTATTATCCCACGGTGGTAGCCGTTGCGCTTACTCTACCAGATTGGCACGTTTGGTCGTGGTTTGGGGTTGTAGATGTGTTATATAATAAACAGTTGATCTCGAATTGTGGAAATGACGTTGAACTACGTTTTTTCTTGGAAACATTTTGCATGTTTTTTTAAAGCACCCCAATTTCCCTTAAATTATGTTTTCAAAAATGAGCAATTATCTACGTATTAGGTCTTTCTTCTTTAATTTTAATTTTTGATTTTTTTAAATCCGGAATTCGGAATTTAATTCGGAAACTTTTTTGGTGCCTTCAGTATGCCCAAAGAAGCCATTTTGCATCATTGCTTTGTCCATAAATTTTCAATACAAATTTGACAGCTGCACGGAGAAAAAAGAGTTCCCAATTTCGTGAACAAGCGTTCATGAAAATTGGAACCACGAACAAAGTGATCATAATTTTGAAAAACGTACCATGGGATTTGAACACTTTGTTCGTGGTTCCCATTTTCATGAACGCTTGTTCACGTTTTTTGGAAATCTTTTTTCTCCGTGTGTCCATTAGGGTGCCCAGAAAAATTGGCCCCCTTTTCAACAAGCGGAAAAAGGGTTTTTGGGTTATTTTAAGCATCTGTGCAAATTTTTAGTGAAATTGGTTGAGATTAACCCATTGATACCCGAGCCTAAAGTTGGAGAAAAAAAAGTTTATCACACAAAAATGACTCTTTTAAATCGCTAATAACTTTTCAGGATCGAGTTTTCCAGCTCAGGTTTGTTCGACAAAGTTGTAGAACATTAAATTTTCTATAAGAATCTCACTTATGAGAATATTTGGATTAACCCTTTCGAGCCTGATGGGTCATATATGACCCAAATATCAAAATTTCCAAAACTAGCCTATAATTTTCGTATGGTCATAAGAATCATTTTCCCATCATTGACTAAAAAAATATTTTTTTGAAAATTCAGGCCTGAATGGGTTAAAGTAGCAGGCCCTATAGACAAAACCTTAAGAAAATTTAGTTTTTCATACATTTTTCAGATTTTTTGGATTCAAATTTCATCCTAGAGTATCAATGGGTAAATGTTGACCTAATTTGCTCATATTCGACCCAGAGTCCTTAAATAGCTCAAGGAACAATAATCAGCTTGTGGAGCGAGGTTTTGAAAAAAAGTCCCATAATCTGGGCACCCTACTGTCCATACAAACATGATATATGGGTAATTCTCCGCCAACTCACACAGCAGTTGCCCCGACTCCTCTTCGATTTGCGTGAAACTTTGTCCTAAGGGGTAACTTTTGTCCCTGATCACGAATCCGAGGTCCGTTTTTTGATATCTCGTGACGGAGGAATTTTTGAACATGCGAAAAAAGAGGTGTTTTTCAATAATTTGCAGCCTGAAACGGTGATGAAATAGAAATTTGGTGTCAAAGGGACTTTTATGTAAAATTAGACGCCCGATTTGATGGCGTACTCAGAATCCTTAAAAAAAACGTATTTTTCATCGAAAATAACACTAAAAAAGTTTTAAAAATTCTCCCATTTTCCGTTACTCGACTGTTAAAAAATTTGGAACATGTCATTTTATGGGAAATTTAATGTTCTTTTCGAATCTACATTGACCCAGAAGGGTCATTTTTACATTTAGAACAAAATTTTTCATTTTGAAAATTTCGTGTTTTTTCTAACTTTGCAGGGTTATTTTTTAGAGTGTAACAATGTTTTACAAAGTTGTAGAGCAGACAATTACAAAAAATTTGATATGTAGACATAAGGGGTTTGCTTATAAACATCACGAGTTATCGCGATTTTACGAAAAAAAAGTTTTGAAAAAGTTGGTCGTCATCGATCATGGCCGTTCATGGTCACTCGCGACAGACACGGACGACGAAACAAAGAGAAACGCAAAAAGTAACTTTTTCAAAACTTTTTTTCGTAAAATCGCGATAACTCGTGATGTTTATAAGCAAACCCCTTATGTCTACATATCAAAATTTTTGTAATTGTCTGCTCTAGAACTTTGTTGAACATTGTTACACTCTAAAAAATAACCCTGCAAAGTTAGAAAAAATACGAAATTTTAAAATGAAAAATTTTGTTCTAAATTAAAAAATGACCCTTCTGGGTCAATGTAGATTCGAAAAGTACATTAAATTTCCCATAAAATGACATGTTCCAAATTTTTTTACAGTCGAGTAACGGAAAATGGGAGAATTTTTAAAACTTTTTAAGTGTTTTTTTCGATGAAAAATGCGTTTTTTCGGAATTCTGAGTACGCCATCAAATCGGGCGTCGTATTTTACATAAAAGTCCCTTTGACACCAAATTTCTATCTCATCACCGTTTCAGGCTGCAAATTATTGAAAAACACCTCTTTTTTCGCATGTTCAAAAATGAAAGGGGTCGTACCGCCCCTCCGTCACGAGATATCAAAAAACGGACCTCGGATTCGTGATCAGGGACAAAAGTTACCCCTTAGGACAAAGTTTCACGCAAATCGAAGAGGGGTCGGGGCAACTTTTCCCGATTTCGTGTGAGTTGGTAGAGAATTACCCATATGAAAATTAAAAAAACTATGTCTTTTGAAGGATTTTTTTTTATCGATTTCAGTAAAGTTGTAGGTATGGATAAGGACTAAACTGAAAAAAATGATACACGGTCAAAAAAATTGGTGATTTTTTATTTTATTTTTTGTCGCCTAAACTTGATTTGCAAAAAACACTATTTTTTATTTTTGATATGTTTTAGGGGACATAAAATCCAAACTTTTCAGAAATTTCCAGAGTGTGCAAAAAATATTTGATCGAGTTATGAATTTTTGAGTCAACATTGATTTTTTCAAAAAATCGAAATATTGACGGCAAAAATTTTTCAACTTCATTTTTCGATGTAAAATCAAATAGGCAACCAAAAAGTACTTTAATGAAAATTGGACACAGTGCACCGTTTTCAAGTTATATACATTTTTGGGTAACTTTTTTAAAAATAGTCGCAGTTATTCATTTTTTAAACAAAGTGCCCATTTTTGCCCACTTCTGAAAAAAATATTTTTGAAAAGCTGAGAAAATTATCTATATTTTGAACTTTATTGATACGACCCTTAGTTGCTGAGATATTGCCATGCAATGGTTTAAAAACAGGAAAATTGATGTTTTCTAAGTCTCACCCAAACAACCCACCAATTTCAAATGTCGATATCTCAGCAACTAATGGTCCGATTTACAATGTCAAATTATGAAACATTCGTGAAATTTTCCGATCTTTCCGAAAACAATATTTTCCTTTTTTCTAAATGTAGACTAACATTTCAAAAGGGCCACACATTCAATATTACGTCCTTTTGAAATGTTAGTCTTGATTTTGGGCACAAATTTTTTAAAATGAATATCTGCGACTATTTTTTAAAAAGTTGACTAAAATGGCTACAACTTGAAAACGGTGCACTTTATCAAAATTTCACTAAAGTACTTTTTGATTACTAATTCGACTTTACATCGAAAAATGATGTTGAAAAATTGTTGCGACCAATATAACGATTTAAAAAAAAAATCAGTATTGATTCAAAAATTCATAACTCGGTCAAAGATGTTTTGCACAATCTCGAAATATCTGAAAAGTTTGCAATTGATGTCCACTAAAACATATAAAAAAAAAACCTTAAGTTTTAGTGACAAAAAATGAAATTAAAAATCACCAAAAAATTTTTTGCCGTGTATCATTTTTTTTTTCAGAGTACTCCTTATCCATACCTACAACTTTGCCGAAGACACCAAATCAATCAAAAAATTCCTTCAAAAGATACAGATTTTTGAATTTTCATACATCATTTTTGTATGGACAGCTGCCAAATTTGTATGGAAAATTTTATGGACAAACTAATGATGCAAAATGACTTCTTTGGGCATACCGAAGGCACCAAAAAAGTTTCAGCCGGATTAAAAATACAAAAAAAAATCACCGAAATCTCAGATAATTGCTCTAATGCCCCCGAATAACTCTTATACCCTCCTTCGTTCAATATTACTGATAAGATAAAATGACGAGAAAGCGTTCGCAAAGACAGAAATATCGCTGAGTAACTTGCATTCATTCAGTAAACTTGGTACGGTTCAGACCGTTAACTTGATAACTCGTCACAATGTGGCTTCTCATCGTAGCTACAATCTGTTGGAATCTTCCGCTTCCCAGCAACGCTCAGCATTCCACACCAATCGTCAATATCCAAGGATTGGGATCCGTTCAGGGCTCGATAGGCCACACTACGTGGACAAGTCGGACCATCTACCAGTTTCAAGGGATTCCTTACGCTCAGTCACCGGTTGGAACTCTGCGTTTTCAGGTGATTTTAGTTCGAATTTTGGTAACTAGTGTACTAAAGATCTTCTATGTAGCCACCAGCGAAACGTCCCGGATGGACCGGAACCCTAGATGTGTCCCAACCAAGCGTACATTGTCCACAAATTACGGACCAGTACAACAACGTCGAGAACGAAGACTGTCTCACGTTATCAGTTTACTCAAACAACGTGAGTTATCTACAAGCGTTAGTGCTGTCTCATCAATAACTGTCCTAAACTCCCCAAAACAGCTCGATGAGGTCCGTCCGGTGATGGTTTGGATCCACGGAGGATGGTTCTTCGCAGGTGGTGCCAACGAGTATCACCCAAACTACCTCCTCGAGGCCGACATCGTTCTGGTAGTCATCCAGTACCGACTGGGACCGCTGGGATTCCTGTCGCTGCTGAACGATCGAATCCCCGGTAACGTTGGTATTCTGGATGCGATCATGGCTTTGGAGTGGGTGCAGCAGCATATTGGAGTTTTTGGTGGTAACGCCAAACAGGTGACCGTGTTTGGAGAATCCGCCGGATCGGCTGCGGTGTCCGCGCTGCTGCATAGCCCACTGGTTCAGAATCGACCAGAACCGCTGTTCCAGCGGGCGATCCTACAATCGGGATCGGTTTTCTCCCCGTGGGCCATGTGCGATTCCCCGGTTCAGGGAAGCATGGACATAGCTAGGAGAACCGGTTGCACCGACGAAGCCACCGTTGAGCAGTGCCTTCAGCAGGCTCCGTTGATCAACCTGCTTCAAGCGTTCGAGAATCACCGAACGGAGACCATCAAGAGCGATGGCTACCCAAGCGTTGCTGGAACATGTGTAGTTGTCGGTGGACCGTCCGGACTGTTCCCACAGCATCCGAAACACTACCTCGGAAGTGCTCCAAAAAACATCACGATCATGGCTGGAACTACCTCCCAGGACGGAATGTTCCTTCTGGATGAAATTTCAAAACTGCAGCCGGAATCACTTCACACGGCAAAGACTTCATACGGATTGTTGCAATTCATCAGATTGCTTCAAGAGAAATTCGGCCAAACCAAGTTGGACGGAACCCTCGAGACCTACCAGATCATGGGAAGCTTCCTCAAGTCCGAGGTTGACCAAGCTCAGTGGAAGGATGTCGTCCCCGGTTTGATCGATGTAAGTAACTTCACACAAACCTTTAGCCCATTCCCACTAACCAAAAGCTAACATCCCCCCCTCAAAGATCTGCGGCAACCACGGCATCAAGGGCCCGGTGCTGACGGACGTCCACGCCGTATCGGCCGTCAACCCGGAGAACGTGTACCTGTACAGCTTTGACTTTTACAGCGAGCGACCTAGGGCGGACCCGAGCTTTCCCTTTCCGCACAAGGGAGTGGTTGAGCATGCCGAGGATCTGTACTACCTGTTTCCGCGGACGGAGCTGAACGAGCGCGAAACCAAGATGGCCAAAACGATGGTCCGGCTGTGGAGTTCGTTCGCCACGGTGGGGATTCCCGCCGCGAGGGACGTGCCGTACTGGCCGACGGCGGATCGTGAGTTGATGCGTGGATTTTTGTGGGAGTTTTCAAATAATGTAGTGATTTTGTTTTGCAGGACTTTATGGGCCATATCTGAAGATCAATGAAGTTTGTGAGCAGCGCAACTATTATTTGAACGAATTTTTCGCCACTTCAGAGAAGTTTCGAACGTACGGAAGTGGAAGCAGTCAATGCAGGATTTCAGTTATTACAATTGTATTGTTGGTTTTGATCAGTAGATTGCTCTAATAAATTAAAATTTCAATAAACTACCTTTATCTGATAAACAAATTCGTAATTTAACGTTGTGCAATGTGTTATAAGGCCGATGCAAAAAAAAATTAAAGTTTTTGTTCCTTGGCTTTGGCTGGGTCGAAGGGGGGTTTAAATCAACCCAAACATGCTGAAAATTATTCTAAACGCAGGGGAATGCATTTTAAATTGATTTCAGCTGACTGCACTTAAATTTTTATTGAAATTCTGAAGTATTAAAAAATATATTTTTTTTTGCCTCATGAATTTTGGGGCTAATTTTGAAGGGGTGGGGGTGGGGAGACGAAAATTTAAAATAAAATTTGTACCAGCCTAAATATTTCAATTTTCAATGATTTTTTAAGCTTTTTTTTAATTTGAAAGGGTTGAAAAACTTGAAATAAAATTTGCATCGGCCTAAAGGGCTTAAAAATATATTGCAATTGCTAATAAATGATAGTTGTCAAATTTTTAAATTAAAATCTAAGCGAATTTGAAGCAATTGGAAACGTTTAAAAAAAAATAATAAGCAAGAGAGTAATAATAAGTAAATTTTACATGCTTACACACTTAGATTTTTTTACCGAATTCGGTAAAGATTACCGAATTTTCAACTGCTGAACAGTTCAGCGAACTGAAATTTACCGAATTCGGTAAAAAATTACCGAAATTCGGTAATGAAGTTCATTATTGATCATCGTACAACCAAAATTCGGTCAATTTTGTCCACTTTGACAGATGGTTTACCAATCTAAAATTTACCGATTGTTCAACTACCGAATTCGGTAAAAAATCTAAGTGTGTAATTTCTAAATTATTAATGTCCAAAATACGATAACTGTTTTAAACATCGAGAAATCGGGAGGGGAAATTGACTACGAATGCATTATAAATTTTTTTAATCTATCAAAACATTTATGTTGTCAAAACAATTTTATGTTTTGGAATTAAAAATGGAATAATAAACGTCATAATAGAAGTTTAGACTACATGTGGCAAAAAGAAGATGTTTTTCAGCACGAGTCGTACAAAAGTAGAACTTTTTAGCCTTTGAATCTTAAAGTATTACATTTCAATTCAGTTATTTTTTGTAAAGAAAAGTAGGCCAATTCGGCATTAGAGAATGACCGGAAAAGTAAAAAGTTTCACGATTGAATTGCAAACAAATCTTTTTAATAGTTTTGATAAGATTTTCATTAGTATTAACAGATTGTTTTTTTTTTTTTTTTTTTTTTTGTTAGGTACTTTAATACATTTTAGTCCACAATTTTATCGGTGTAAAAACTATTGGAATTCCTTATAAAGTGCATGTTATTACAATCAAATGATTAAATGATGAATGATTTTTTGTAACTTTGGATTTTCCCGAACTGATGGTAATAACTAAATTCATGCCATTTCAATAACAAATATTGTTACAATAACAGAAAGTTTTATGGAATTTTCCTGCAAAATCCATTTTTACATAAGAGTTTAATAACAGTTTATGTTATCATAACAAAATTTGTTATTGGTCTGATATTAATTGCGAGCTAAAACAACTTGGGAATAACATTTTTTGTTATGGAAGAATACCTCTAACTGGTATGGGGAGCGGCCGTGGCTGACTGGTTACGGTGTTCGCTTTGTAAGCGAATGGTTCTGGGTTCGATTCCCATCTGCTCCCAACAAGAAAGTTAAGAATACATGAATTTGAAATGATGAATATGAACGAAAAATCAAAGTCGCTCGAGGCGGGGTTCGATCCTCCGTCCTTTGGATTGATAAGCAAAAATGCTAACCACTAGGTCATGACGACTTCGTGAGCGTGGACTGGAATTAGGAACACTGTTTCAGAGAGCGAGTTGTGGCGCTATAACCACGGCAAATAGTGTCCAGGGCATTCGTGGAAATACAATGTCCCATCCCAGAGGGTCCCGGAGTACCAAACCTTCTTAGCATTGTGCTCCCAACGAATACAACCAAATCTCGGAGCGTATGGTGGTGTGTCCCCACGCTTCTTCCTCCCCTGTCGATTCAGAATTGTGTTGTTGTTCGAACACTCAGTGCTCAAACTCAACCCATTTACGAGTCATCTCTGCAATACGGCTTTACGCAGTAGGCCTGGCCGGTTTAACGCTTGTGATGTTTCAATGCATTCTAATGCAATGGCGCACCACAAATGTTAATAAATGACAAGAAGAGTGCTAGGCGTCATCTAACCTAAGGCACTCTCCAGGATCCCTTCGAAAGATTGGCTGCGCTAGGGTCTGATTAGATTAGATTAGATTAGAAGAATACCTCCAACTGGTATTGGGATGATCGGATTAGTTGTTAAAATAACAAAAAATAATAACAAATATTTATTCGAAAAATAACTAAAAATGTTATTTGTCTGTTATTACAACAATAATTCAATAACAAAAAAATCAAATGGCGAATTACAATTCTTGCTATAAATAACATAAAATGTTATTGGCCTAGTATTTTCAAATATCATAAAATGTTATTCCCAAGTTATTTCTGTCTGCTCGGGTTACCACAAGTTTATTGATTGATTTATGCCTGAAGCCGTATTGCTGAGCACAAAAGAACTTATTTAGTCTAGTGAACAAGATTTAAAAAAATAATTGTCTGCTATCAGAGGCCAGCGACAAACTAACTTTCCAAACCAAAATTTGGGACATATTTTTTTAAAATATTATAAATGACATTTTATTCAATTTTTAAGTCCTTTCGGTCCTCGTTGCTACGGGCCAAGAAAATCGAAATTAATTTGAAAAAATAATAAAATAGAATGTCAAAATTCAACTGCTTAAAATTTGCATATAATACTGGCATTCATGAACCAGTTTTAGTTACCTTTTCTCAAAAAAAATAGGCGCTTGGAAATTTCTGTATATGAATAATAATTTTAACTTTTCAATAACTTAGGTGTATCAAATTCAATAAAACTAAAGTTTTCCATAATTCTTTAGCATTATTGTGAAGTTTTGTGGTTTTAGGACAATTGTTGCCATTATTCGCTTTGCAATTGTTTTTTTTTTTAATTAAATAAAAAAACAATTAAGTTCTGATGTTTAAATTTGGGTTACATGAAATTTCATCTTGCTTTTAAAAGTTTGATTAAAATATATTATTTCTTCCGCATGACCAAAAAAATACTTATCAGTTCTATAATAATTATTACATTTTAAATTAATACAATAACTATTATGAAAACATATTAATTTTTTTTGTCAAAACACTATGTATTCTTGAAATCTTACGAAAGAACTTTTTTATTACCTGCCAATCTATTTTCCTTAAATTGAAAAAATGCGTTTATTCAACAAAAACAAAACGATCATTTAGGAATGGTAGCCAAAAGTTCGAATACCAAGGGTTTTTTAATTATTTAAGCATAGAGAGCAATTCCAGCCCAAAACAGGATTTTTTTAGGTACTTTTTTCTCGACCCTCTCCGATTTCAATGAAACTTTGTAGACATGTTATCCTAGGCATATATAAGCCATTTTTGTGTATATGGAGCCAGTTACACTCGATAACGACATTTGAAAAGGGCGTAAGTGATCTAAATATTTTTGTATTTCGTAATTTAAATATTGCTGTATCTCGAAGCCGTTGCATCGTATCAAAAAGTGGTCAAAGACAAACTTGTAGGAAATTTTACGGGCTTTCCGAAAAAAATACACTGAAAGAAAAAAACACTCTATTTTCATTAGATTTTTTGGTTTTTAAGTTTAAAAGTCAAATTTGAGGATGAGCCCACGATTGTTTTTCGTTCAAAATTTTTGTGAAAATAGCCTAAGATGTTACAAAAAGACTCACGAAAAATGCAGGATGGAGCAACTCACCTAAAAAAAATACAAAAATCATTTACTGAAACTGTTTTTTTGAAAAATGCTCTAAACGTCAAAATTTTCAAAAACCGAATATGGGAATCAATTCTCCAGACAATTTTACATAAAAATCTCCATATTGACCATTGTCCTATGTCCAATCCTTGTGAAGTTACAGCGGTTTTAAAAATAAAAATGTTGAAAAAATTGGGTTTTTGATGGTTTTTGGCAATATCTATATGACAGACTTGATTTTTCAGTCTCGAAAATATTTTTACCGAAAAGCTCGTCCGATTTTCCATAAGTTTGTCTTCGACCACATTTCAATTGGATGTATGGGCTTACAGATATAAGCTAATTACACTCATAACTCAAAACATAATATTTTTTCAGTGTAGTATAGTAACCTGGATTGTAAATTAGCTTATATCTGTAAGCCCATACATCCAATTGAAATGTGGTCAAAGACAAACTTATGGGAAATTGGACGAGCTTTCCGGTAAAAATATTTTCGAGACTGAAAAATCAAGTCTGTCATATAGAAATTGCCAAAAACCATCAAAAACCCTATTTTTTCAACATTTTTATTTTTAAAACCGCTGTAACTTCACAAGGATTGGACTTAAGATAATGGTCAATATGGAGACTTTTATGTAAAATTGTCTGGAGAATCGATTCCCGTATTCGGTTTTTGAAAATTTTTACGTTTAGAGCACATTAAACAAAACAGTTTCAGTAAATGATTTTTGTATTTTTTTAGGTGAGTTGCTCCATCCTGCATTTTTCGTGAGTCTTTTTATAACATCTTAGGCAATTTTCACAAAAAATTTGAACGAAAAAAAATCGTGGGCTCACCCTCAAATTTGACTTTTAAACTTAAAAATCAAAAAATCTTATAAAAATAGAGTGTTTTTTTCTTTCAGTGTATTTTTTTCGGAAAGCCCGTAAAATTTCCTACAAGTTTGTCTTTGACCACTTTTTGATACGATGCAACGGCTTCAAGATACAGCAATATTTAAATTACGAAATACAAAAATATTTAGAACACTTACGCCCTTTTCAAATGTCGTTATCAAGTGTAACTGGCTCCATATACACAAAAATGGCTTATATATGCCTAGGATAACATGTCTACAAAGTTTCATTGAAATCGGAGAGGGTCGGGTACAACCGATTCCCTATTTGACATGGAATTGCTCTAGAAGTAAAATTCTCGAGCTTGCACACAACTTCCTCATTCCTTCCAAGCGACTACCATTTTCCAAATCACCCCTCACGATGAAAGCAAAACACACAGCCAACTTTGACAGTTCTCGCTGTCAGCCAGCGAAACCCTGAACCAAAACAAAACCTCCCCAAACAAACCCCGGTTTCAATCGATATTTTCATTTCCCATTTGAAGCGGAGTAGATTTTGTTGGGACGTTTTCTGATTCAAAAATGCACCAAACAATGCACAGTAAATCAATTAAAGCCAAAGATTCGTCACTGGTGTCTTACTACATCATGTGCTTCGTAAGGATAGCGATGGTGTTCATCCCCCAGGTCGGTTACATCCATCCGGACGAGTTCTTTCAGACGGTGGAGGTGGTTGCCGGTGAGTTTGGAACATTGAACTCGTGTTTTAGTAAGGTTTAACTGATTTATAACTGTGTTTTAGGGGATGAATATGGTCTGGACGTCCGGAGGACGTGGGAATTTGATAAAGCTTTCCCAATACGTTCCATGGTGATTCCATTCTTGGGACTGAAGATTCCCTTTGGCGTGCTTAGATTCGTTTCGATGTACACGAGGTACTTCTTGGGAATCAACCTCCGGGGTAGCTACGTAATGTTGGTGTTTCCACGACTTATCATGGTGGCCCTGTCGTTCGTGAACGACTGGAGTTTGGCCCAAATCTGCAAGGCCTACGGGCTTCAAAGCCAGTTCCGACTGCTCACCCTAGCAAGTTCCTACGTAATGCTGGTCTACTCAATTAGAACGTTTACCAACTCAATCGAAATGGCCCTCTGCTCGCTGCTCCTGTACATTGTCAGCGATTGCATGATCCACTCCAACACCGTCATCTACCAGCAAGAGTTCCTCGATGAAAAGTACCAAAAAGAAAAGAAGCTCGTCGAAAAGGTCAAACTGTACAAACTACGTCAATCACTGCCGTCCCACTCGCTCAACCGATGCGTCCTCATGTCCACCCTGTGCGTCGCCGGCGTTTTCAACCGGCCAACGTTCCTCCTCTTCGGACTCCCGCTAGTGTTCCACTGGCTACTCCGCGGACTCGGAACCAAAAAAGCATCCCTGAAAGACTTCAACATCCGAATCTTCACCTTCGTCCTGTCCGGAATTCCCGCCCTCCTGCTCTTCATCCTAGGAGACTCATTTTACTACGGGTATCTGACCATGCCGGAAATTGAGCACCTGGACGTGACCATCAATAATTTTGTGGTGACGCCGCTCAACTTTGTGCGGTACAACATCAATCCGAACAATACGGGAGCGCATGGAACGCATCCGTTCTATCTGCACCTGGCGATCAACGTTCCGCTGCTGTACAACGTGCTCGGCGTGATTGCGCTGGCGTCGTTTGGGGTTATGATGTACAGGTGAGATTATTATTTTGCATTTTTCATAAATTTCGGAAAAAAAATACTTTTACCGTAAACCGGGGTGAGATTGACAGGATTTTTATTTATTTTTGGAATATTTTTCAACTGGTAAGGTTTTTCTCAATACTGTTATTTTTAGTCAGTGCACTATTTTAGAAAAATAGGTGTTTGAATTTGAAGTTTGAATTCCGGGGTAACTTTGATTGTCATGGTTTTTCTTGTTAAAATTAGACTGCACCCGAGCAGACGGAAATAACTTGGGAATAACATTTTTTGATATTTGAAAATACTAGGCCAATAACATTTTATGTTATTTATAACAAGATTTGTTATTCGTCTTTATGATTTTTTTGTTATTGGATTCCCGGGCAGAAAGTTGCATCTTGGAAAAATCTACCCATGTTCGTAAAAACACGAACAAGTCAAGTTCACCCCAGGGTATGGTTAAGAGATAACCGAACATGGCCACGAACATAAATTGTTCGAGGCGTATCTGCGAAAAATCTTGTTGAGTTTATTTGACCAACAATGCCACATCAAGTTGAGTTAATAGTGGCAAACAACCGAAATCATTCAAAAATCATATCAAGTTCATAAAGTAGATTTTGATCCCAAAAATAATTTTATTGGTTTTTAATACACCCCGCCACAATTCAGACACCCCCTTCTTTCTCTTCACAAATATGAGTAATATTGCAGGAATATACGCACCTACATCAAAACAAGATTTTTCAAAGTTGAAAAATTATTTTACTTTAAAAACTCATTAAAAAAATTGTGGAGAAAGCCAAAATGTCACAATAATTTTCCAAATCACGAAAAATCCAAAGTCTCTATATTCCATTTTTTTAAATTAAAAATAAAAGTTTATGAAAATATTCCTAAAATTGTCCAAAAATCCAAAGTAAAATTTCAAAAAGCCTGGTAATGTTTCTTATCAAAATAATTTTTCAAAATGTTGAAAAATATTTTACTAGCCGAAAGCCAAAATTTTGCTAAGTCCAAAAAATCAAATAAATTCTACCAAAAATCTTGTCGTGATACGGATCCCGTAAATTTTTTAAGTGCCGGAACGATTTTTGTAGGGGGTATATCAATAATTATTAAAAACCGACTTTCGAATTTCAAAATTTCAATGAAGACGTTTTGTTAGGGACATTATCTTAGGAACAAACTGAGGTTTTTGCAAAAATCGGACGAAAATTTCCTGTAATTTCGACGAATTTTCCGAAAATTTGGTTCAAAGCAAAAATAAACATCAAAATATTTTATCATGTTTCCAAATTCCCAAAAAAAATCTAAGTCCCAATTTTTTTTCGGTTTCCTCATCTCGAAAAATTTCTAAGTGTTGAAAATATTTTACTAGCCGAAAGCCAAAATTTTGCTAAGTCCAAAAAATCAAATAAATTCTACCAAAAATCTTGTCGTGATACGGATCCCGTAAATTTTTCAAGTGCCGGAACGATTTTTGTAGGGGTATATCAATAATTATTAAAACCAACTTTCGAATTTCAAAATTTCAATGAAGACGTTTTGTTAAACTGACGTTTTTGTAAAATCGGACAAAAATTTCCTGTAATTTCGACGATTTTTCCGAAATTTTGGTTCAAAGCAAAAATAAACATCAAAATAATTTATCATGTTTCCAAACTCCCAAAAATTTTCTAAGTCCCAAATTTTTTTTTCAGTTTCCTGTTCTCGAAAATTTTTTAAATGTTGAAAATATTTTACTGGCCGAAAGCCAAAATTTTGTTAAGTCCAAAAAATCAAATAAATTCTACCAAAAATCTTGTCGTGATACGGATCCCGTAAGTTTTCTAAGTGCCGGAACGACTTTTGTAGGGGGTATATCAATAATTATTAAAAACCAACTTTCGAATTTCAAAATTTCAATGAAGACGTTTTGTTAGGGACATTATTTTAGGAACAAACTGATGTTTTTGTAAAAATCGGACAAAAATTTCCTGTAATTTCGTCGATTTTTCCGAAATTTTGGTTCAAAGCAAAAACAAACATCAAAATAATTTATCATGTTTCCAAACTCCCGAAAATTTTCTAAGTCCCAAAAAATGCTTTTTCTGTAAAAAGTAAAGAATTAAAAAATATACGCAAAAATTTCAAAGTCCAGCATAAATAAAATCAAACTTTAAAATATCAGCTCATTTTTTTTCTGTTTGAGTATTAAGACACTGAATCCTGATTACAAGGACTATTGTATCGTGTTACCCATTTTTACTGTTATTAAGCATTTCCAGATCTATAACACAGTCCCTATTGAGAGGGAAAGTGCTGTTCCATCCAGATGCTGTAAAACTCCATTCCTTGTGCCTTGTGCGCTATGTATCGCTAGAACCGCGGTGACAATTTTTTCGTGTCATTTTTCAAGCTCTACCCAGCAGCTATTATTTGCCGCGCGGGGTCTTGTAAAGACAATTGTCTTTTTGCGGCGCTACTTTTGCGGTGTTCCCTTTGCTCTGATCTGGACAATGCGACTGGACTGCAGTGCAATACCGATCGGCTGGGCATTATTTACATGCGAAGGCACGAGGAATGTATTTTGGGAAAGAGGCGCAAAGGAATATCCCAAGATCGATCACACGCTTGAAGAGCACGTGAAGCAACCGTTTTATACTCATGCGGTTGCTGCTACCTCTGAACTTAAACCTAAGGCTGCCACCCTGAGAAGAACCCATGACTTTCCGCTTATGAGGCGAAACCCGTAACCATTCGGCCACAGGAGGTTCAGCTCATGAAAATTATTCTAAGTGTCGGAAATTGAAAATTATGTCAGTGACTGCTAATTTTTCTAAGTCCAGCATAAATTTGAAATAAAGTCAAAATAATCATTTCATGATGATGATGGTAGAATTTTGGAAAAAAAAAATTTTTCGAAATTTTTGCTAAGTCCAAAAAAACTACCACTAACACCTCAATATCAACTGTAGATAATGCAGTATGATCATGAAATATACTTTCCATGATACGCAGTCGGTTTCAAAAGTCGTCATAACTCGAGGAGTTTACAGCAAGATGCGAATAAACAAGCCAAGATAGTTCGAAGTTATATCCACCAACTCACTTTCCGCCCGGGTTGTTATTTTAATAACAGACTAATAACATTTTTAGTTATTCTTCGAACAAATCTTTGTTATTATTTTTTGTTATTTTAACAACTAATCCGATCATCCCAATAACAGTTGGAGGTATTCTTCCATAACAAACATTTTTATTCCAAAGTTGTTTTGTTGTCAACCAATATCAGACCAATAACAAATTTTATAATGATAACATAAACTGTTATTAAACCCTTATGCAAAAATGATTTTTTCAAGAAGATTCCATAACACTTTCTGTTATTTTAACAGTATTTGTAATTGAAATGGCATGAATTTTGTTATTACCGTCCGGGTAATAAATGAGAGATTTTTTTTTACGTTAAGTGTACCATCATTAAGGTTGCTGATATAGTTTCTAGGAAAAAAATAAATCAATGTTTATATTTAGTTAGCTAAATTAATATGCTTTTTGACAAAATAGATTTAAATTTTTATGTAAAATTGTTAAAAAGTCAGAATTTGGCTGAAATTTGATAAAAATAGTTTTGTTAACAAAATGATCTACGGATATTGCATTTTAATCTGAATTTGTAGCACGAATCAAAAGTTTTCACATTTTATATAAAATTTGTTCAAATAGTGGAAAATTGTCCAAAGAATTCGAAAATGCATTCCATTTTACAATTAAAAATGTTCATTGAGAAAATCATGACACTTTAATAAAATAAAGCTATCATCAACATTTTCTTAACTATAGTTAACTAACTTTTTAAGTCTCCCCGGCTATCAAAGTCACCCCGTTTAACGGTATTTTAAAATACTTAAATTTTTCACAAAATTACGTTTTTCTTTATTCTATCGAATGATCGGGATTTTAAAATACGCTTTGAATGTAATAATACAAATTTTTGGAAACACTAAACATTTTCGATGAATATTCAAAAATTTCAGTTTTATTACTTTTTTAAAAATACGCATTTGTGAAATGTCATTTTTTTCTAAAAAAAATAATATTCTGTACTTTTGTAATGTATAAAAAATTCCCTATCATTGAATACCCATGTTACAGTGACTAAATTCTTGAGTTTTTTACGTACTTTTACAAAAAAAAATATTATTTAGAAAAAGCATTTTATTACTTTCGAAATGTTAAAAAAATCCTGATAATTTGACACCCCTACTATTAGAAACTTAAAATGTTAGTACCTTTGCAAAAATACGTAGCAACGCAATAACTTAGATTGTGAGTATTTTTTATAAATATGCGTTGCTTTTGTAAAAAATTGGAGTATTATTTCATAATCAAGGTGAATTTTAAAATTTATAAGAACTCGAAAATTCAAGACTTTTATAAAATTTTGCTCATATTCGGCGATTTTGGTTGGAATCTAATTTAAAAATTTTAAAGTCTGTACTCGTCAAAAAAAATAATATCGATTGGCAAAGTTGTAATTATTGAAGAGGAAAATTTGGGGAAAAAAGATACGCTCTTAAAAAAAATACTCAACCCTTTTTTTAGAAGTTTCTATAAATTCGGCAGCTATTATTTCAATTACATTGTTCAGTTATTGTTATGTTATTTTAACTTCTACTGGCTGGCTTCCGGCTGAAAAGGGTTCAAAATGTTTTTGGAAAAGGAAAAATAACCGTTATTTTTTTCGTTTTCCCAGCAAAGTTCCATGTTCAAACTATAAAATTCAACCCTCTTTTCCCCCTCAGATTCGCCTCCAACGAGTACACCAACCTACCGCGAGCGCAATCCTTCGTGGGCCTCATGATCTGCGCCATCTTCTTCCCAATCGTGATGCTGTCCTTCATCAACCACCAGGAACCACGCTTCCTCATCCCGATCACACTTCCGCTGATCCTACTGCACGCCCCTAAGCTCAAAACCGGACTGTGTTCCAGCTATCCGTTCAAGGAGCGATCTCGGCTAAAAGAGATGTTTTACAGCTATGTTTTATGTACTCAAGCAAGTGCACGACCGTTGCTCCGTCTGTGGTACACGTTCAACATTATTCTGACGATTTTCTACGGGTTCGTCCATCAAGCTGGGGTGTATCAACTGGCCGCCCACATGAGCCAACAACTGGCGGCCACTCCGTCCACGACACAAACCTACCTGATTACGAGCCACATCTACGACATGCCGTACTGCTTCCTGGACCTGCCTAGCACAAACATCCTCGTGACGAACCCCCAAACGGGTCAGCGGTATCGACGCAAGCGGACCTTCTTCCTCAGTGAATATGGGAGTTTGCCAATTGGTCAACTCTACACCAAGGTCAAACTCACCATGGACATGTGCCGGCTGCAGACGTACAACCACAAAACGTGCCACGTGTACCTGGCGATTCCTTCCAGCTTGTCCGAGGACCTGAACAACGAGTTCCAAGAGCACGTCCAACCGCAGCTTATGAGCCACAACCTGATTAAAGTGTTTTACGCCCATCTTTCCATGGAGGCACCACCGAAACTGCTGGGACAGCACCTCTGCGGAATCAACACCGATTTGGAGGACGTCGAGGACACGTGCTCGATCTACGCCGAGGAGGACTCACAGGATTGGTTGACGCCGAGTCGGATGCTGAAGCAGTTTTCGTCTTTAGCCCACCAATTCGGGCTGGCTCTGTACGAGATCAAGGCCAAGGGAAGCAAACCAGTTTCGTAACAAGCGAGGATTTCAGTGATATCGTGAAAAAAAATCTAGTCAAACAAATTGATTTAATTGTCGTTTTTCCTTTCGTGTATTTGCTTGCTTAGTGTGAGTACCTTAAAAGAAGCGCATTCCTGAATAAAACCTACTGACTTTTTGTAAATATTTATAGCTAACTAAGGCATTATTTTTCATAATAAAAGCACAACTTATTTTTAACTGCAAATCGTACCTACCCGTTTATGTAGTGTGGTACTTGTTCAGTTTGGATAAAGAGAAACTCCACGTGTGTCTCCACAGCCTACTGTTGTTGCTGCTGCTGATGGGCTGCGGCGCCGCCCTGAGGGGAAGTGAACGGTCTCCAAGCGCCGGGCGTTTCCGACTTGAGCCACCCGTTAGGGGCGCGATGCATCGGGTGCTAAAATTAGAGGGAAAAGAAACGAAAGACTCGGTTTGAGGACTGCGGGTTTCCGTTTGTTCTTTTTTTGTTCTAGCTCGATATTTTTCAGTTTTGTAGGGTTTGATATAACATTAATTGTGTCTATGAAGTCTGAGTGTTTATGATAACTATCCCAATCACCTCGCGTCTACATAAGATTATATTGAGGAAGAACTTAATCTAAGGGCTGTATACGGGGTAGCAATCAATAATAATTTGAAAATTTTTTGGATGAAAAAAATCATAAATTCAGCACAGTCCAGTTTCGATTCTCCGAAGCCTATATTATCCAAACCTTTGATTATCCAAAGTTTGATTATCCGATGCTCTCCATAAAACCTTGGAAGAATCGAATCAGGATATATTTTTTACCTTTAAATTTATCTTTTCTTAAGTCAATTTTGAATTAATACATCCCATTAAATCAAATTGGAGTGGTTGGGTGCCTGTTTCATTACAAAAGGAATATTGTTCAAAATTCATTTCTGCCTTATTGGTCACCATGCTGGATTACATTCCTACATCATTTTTGAAGTAATTTTTGAGCTCAGCGACCCAATTTGCAATTTCGCAGAGACTGTCAATATATCCTGCCCTTCGTTACAGACGGAACGGCCTACTTTAGTGTGCTAAAAAAAAAAAACAGTGCTGAAATTTTTGAATTTTGGCATTGTTTTTAAATTTGTTAGATTGGTATGTGGCTTTATCTTATTTTTCCTGGTAATTCAGCAAATAGCGAGGCAGAAGAGCGCCGGAAGCCGTGCTTAGTGTACAGCTCAGGCGACGGAATCTGTGTCGGAATCAATCATCCCTCTTTCCAATTCTCCTGTCCCGCCTGTGTGGGGGTCAATCGGACCGCGCACTGGACTCACAATCCAAAGGTCGCCGGTTCGAATCCCGCGGCGGGCGCTCTAAAAATTCTTTGTGTAAATATGGGTATTCGGCGCCGTCGCTCCGTGCCATACTTTCATACACTTAGGAGCCCAGGGCGGCGAAGTCCTTGTAGATAAAAAGGAAGACACTAGTGGTTGGTACTAGCAATGGTGGCCGACAGCTATAAAGTCAACTTCGTCTTTCCAATTCTTGGCATAAATCAACTTCACCCGACGATTGTTGGAAAAATATGACAGAAGAAATCATTTCAATATCCACAAAAACGTGGAAAAACGTGCAAGATGAACTCTTTTATGCTTATTTTTCGGAATTGCTAAAAAAAATGGAACTCGCTGCTAAACTCGATTTTTCCAGCACTCGTCGTATCCATCGAACTCGGCAGAGCCTCAAAAATGCAAAAAAAAACTAACATTTCTTTTTGATTTTTTTTTTCAACAAAAATAAAAAAAATCTAACCTAAACTAACTTTACCAAAATTATTTTTTAACAAAATTGTTCGAAACATTTAAGAAGTTTTTCGTAAATCTTTTAATAAAATTATGTAAAATTTCGAGCCTTATTTTCAATAATTTGAAACAAAAAATATAGCAAAATGCCAATAGGGGAAACATACCCATTCCAAGTCTAATAAACGATTGTGTTTGAATGATGCTGGATTATCTGGAGTGTTCCTTGAAATTTACTAAAACCACAGACAACAGACCTTGTGTAAAAACATGCAACGGTGTTATCGAGAATGGCAAGCTTGTGGCGCTGTCGTCGCAGAGGAGATTTGACCACAGGATCGCGGGAGCTGCTCTCAAGTGTAAACAAAAACATTGAAAAGCACGTGGTTGGGCGTAATCTTATTCTCATCCAAAATTTCATTAAATTTTTTATTAAAAATAGTTTGGAAATGTCGAAAGAAATTATTTTGAGTACCGCTTCAGATAATTGTTGGTTAATTTCAGAGTAAAAAATTAAATTTATTTTTTTAAGATAGCATCATCGAAATCAAGTTGATGAGAATCAGAATGCGGCTCCTGCAGAAGCTTATTCTTGCAAGTGGCAACAGACTACGAGATGGTGTTAGTGTATCACCCGCCATGTTTTTACACATGATTTTCAAATTATTTTGTTCTAGCTGCTACGTCTGTCGTCTGTGCTAAAACCAAGTACACAAATGAGTAGAGCAACTTTTTGTGAACATTTCTGTTTATTTTCACTTTTAGTAAAAGTTATTCTATCCCTTTTACAAGCATTTAAAAAATATTTACCATGTGTATTCTAATCTGACGAAAATGCACTGAGCCACGCCCATTTTTCAGCTTAGTTTTTTTTTCTTCCAGCACTCTTTTGGGTCTGCTTAGTGCATCCATTTGTGACGAAATTTTAAGCAAACACATATTTTTATGAAAATTGTATAATAAAAAACATAAACATAAATAAAGTTATTTAACTACCGAAAATTTGCCAAACATCAATTAATTAATGATTTTTTTATACCTGGAGTTTTATGTCATTTTGTTTTATCGTGGACACAAATTTTAATATGAAAAAATCTAAAAAAGTACTTTTTGATTAAAAATACAAAATAGATGCTATACAATGCATTTCAAGTAGTTTACAATCCATTGTACTTGTTTTTAATCAAAATTAAAAATTTCATCAACAATTTTTCCCCTTATTCCCCCTCTAAAACGTTACAATTTCTTCAGAAAGAAAATGGTCGAAAAATTTTGATGTGGTTAAAACTTTATGGATACTTTCTAAGGGACCATCCATAAACCACGAAGTAATCTTCAGCCCTCCTACCGTCCTAATGACTAAAGATTAATTTTGCATCACAAGCGAATTTGCATTTTGTACATACACAATTTTAAACAATCTGTATTTTGAAAACAGATTTTCCCATAGATTTGATGTTATGAGAAAACTTTTAAGGTATAGTTTGATATTTCAAAAGAGAAATGGCTTCTCTTTTATTTGTTGAAAGTAGAATGTTTTTTTGCCTTCCTCACTGAGGTAAGGCTATAATCCTGCTCTAAAAATGAACTTTTTATTAAAAGCTCAAAGACCCACCTTCATGTATACATATCGCCTCAGAATCGAAAACTGAACAAATGTCTGTGTGTGTGTATGTGTGTGTGTATGTGTGTGTGTATGTGTGTGTGTATGTGTGTGTATGTATGTATGTGACCAAAATTCTCACTGAGTTTTCTCAGCACTGGCTGAACCGATTTTGACCAAACTAGTTGCATTCGACTTGGTTTAGGGTCCCATACATCGCTATTGAATTGTTTGAAGTTTCGATAACTAGTTCAAAAGTTATGTATAAAAATGTGTTTTCACATATATCCGGATCTCATTTATATGCATGTAAACGATGTCCGGGTCCATCATCCGACCCATCGTTGGTTAGGTAATCGAGAGACCTTTCCAACGAGTCCACAACATTGAAGATCTGGCAACCCTGTCTCGAGTTATGACCACTTAAGTGATATTTATGTACTTTTTTGAAGCCGGGTCTCACTTAAATGCATGTAAACGATGCCCGGGTCCATCATCCGACCCATCGTTGGTTAGGTAATCGAGAGACCTTTCCAACGAGTCCACAACATTGAAGATCTGGCAACCCTGTCTCGAGTTATGACTACTTTAGTGATATTTATGTACTTGTTTGAAGCCGGATCTCACTTAAATGCATGTAAACGATGTCCGGATCCATCATCCGACCCATCGTTGGTTAGGTAATCGAGAGACCTTTCCAACGAGTCCACAACATTGAAGATCTGGCAACCCTGTCTCGAGTTACGACCAGTTAAGTGATATTTATGTACTTTTTTGAAGCCGGATCTCATATAAATGCATGTAAACGATGTCCGGATCCATCATCCGACCCATCGTTGGTTAGGTAATCGAGAGAAATTTCCAACGAGTCCACAACATTGAAGATCTGGCAACCCTGTCTCGAGTTACGACCAGTTAAGTGATATTTATGTACTTTTTCGAAGCCGGATCTCACTTAAATGTATGTAAACGATGTCCGGATCCATCATCCGACCCATCGTTGGTTAGGTAATCGAGAGAACTTTCCAACGAGTCCACAATATTGAAGATCTGGCAACCCTGTCTCGAGTTATGACTACTTTAGTGATATTTATGTACTTGTTTGAAGCCGGATCTCACTTAAATGCATGTAAACGATGTCCGGATCCATCATCCGACCCATCGTTGGTTAGGTAATCGAGAGACCTTTCCAACGAGTCCACAACATTGAAGATCTGGCAACCCTGTCTCGAGTTATGACTACTTTAGTGATATTTATGTACTTGTTTGAAGCCGGATCTCACTTAAATGCATGTAAACGATGTCCGGATCCATCATCCGACCCATCGTTGGTTAGGTAATCGAGAGACCTTTCCAACGAGTCTACAACATTGAAGATCTGGCAATCCTGTCTCGAGTTACGACCAGTTAAGTGATATTTATGTACTTTTTCGAAGCCGGATCTCACTTAAATGTATGTAAACGATGTCCGGATCCATCATCCGACCCATCGTTGGTTAGGTAATCGAGAGAACTTTCCAACGAGTCCACAATATTGAAGATCTGGCAACCCTGTCTCGAGTTATGACTACTTTAGTGATATTTATGTACTTGTTTGAAGCCGGATCTCACTTAAATGCATGTAAACGATGTCCGGATCCATCATCCGACCCATCGTTGGTTAGGTAATCGAGAGACCTTTCCAACGAGTCCACAACATTGAAGATCTGGCAACCCTGTCTCGAGTTATGACTACTTTAGTGATATTTATGTACTTGTTTGAAGCCGGATCTCACTTAAATGCATGTAAACGATGTCCGGATCCATCATCCGACCCATCGTTGGTTAGGTAATCGAGAGACCTTTCCAACGAGTTCACAACATTGAAGATCTGGCAACCCTGTCTCGAGTTATGACTACTTTAGTGATATTTATGTACTTGTTTGAAGCCGGATCTCACTTAAATGCATGTAAACGATGTCCGGATCCATCATCCGACCCATCGTTGGTTAGGTAATCGAGAGACCTTTCCAACGAGTCTACAACATTGAAGATCTGGCAATCCTGTCTCGAGTTACGACCAGTTAAGTGATATTTATGTACTTTTTCGAAGCCGGATCTCACTTAAATGTATGTAAACGATGTCCGGATCCATCATCCGACCCATCGTTGGTTAGGTAATCGAGAGAACTTTCCAACGAGTCCACAATATTGAAGATCTGGCAACCCTGTCTCGAGTTATGACTACTTTAGTGATATTTATGTACTTGTTTGAAGCCGGATCTCACTTAAATGCATGTAAACGATGTCCGGATCCATCATCCGACCCATCGTTGGTTAGGTAATCGAGAGACCTTTCCAACGAGTCCACAACATTGAAGATCTGGCAACCCTGTCTCGAGTTATGACTACTTTAGTGATATTTATGTACTTGTTTGAAGCCGGATCTCACTTAAATGCATGTAAACGATGTCCGGATCCATCATCCGACCCATCGTTGGTTAGGTAATCGAGAGAAATTTCCAACGAGTCCACAACATTGAACATCTGGCAACCCTGTCTCGAGTTACGACCAGTTAAGTGATATTTATGTACTTTTTCGAAGCCGGATCTCACTTAAATGTATGTAAACGATGTCCGGATCCATCATCTGACCCATCGTTGGTTAGGTAATCGAGAGACCTTTCCAACGAGTCCACAACATTGAAGATCTGGCAACCCTGTCTCGAGTTATGACTACTTTAGTGATATTTATGTACTTGTTTGAAGCCGGATCTCACTTAAATGCATGTAAACGATGTCCGGATCCATCATCCGACCCATCGTTGGTTAGGTAATCGAGAGACCTTTCCAACGAGTCCACAGCATTGAAGATCTGGCAACCCTGTCTCGAGTTACGACCAGTTAAGTGATATTTATGTACTTTTTTGAAGCCGGATCTCACTTAAATGCATGTAAACGATGTTCGGATCCATCATCCGACCCATCGTTGGTTAGGTAATCGAGAGACCTTTCCAACGAGTCTACAACATTGAAGATCTGGCAACCCTGTCTCGAGTTATGACTACTTTAGTGATATTTATGTACTTGTTTGAAGCCGGATCTCACTTAAATGCATGTAAACGATGTCCGGATCCATCATCCGACCCATCGTTGGTTAGGTAATCGAGAGACCTTTCCAACGAGTCAACATTGAAGATCTGGCAACCCTGTCTCGAGTTATGACTACTTTAGTGATATTTATGTACTTTTTTGAAGCCGGATCTCACTTAAATGTATGTAAACGATGTCCGGATCCATCATCCGACCCATTGTTGGTTAGGTAATCGAGAGACCTTTCCAACGAGTCCACAACATTGAAGATCTGGCAACCCTGTCTCGAGTTATGACTACTTTAGTGATATTTATGTACTTGTTTGAAGCCGGATCTCACTTAAATGCATGTAAACGATGTCCGGATCCATCATCCAACCCATCGTTGGTTAGGTAATCGAGAGACCTTTCCAACGAGTCCACAACATTGAAGATCTGGCAACCCTGTCTCGAGTTATGACTACTTTAGTGATATTTATGTACTTGTTTGAAGCCGGATCTCACTTAAATGCATGTAAACGATGTCCGGATCCATCATCCGACCCATCGTTGGTTAGGTAATCGAGAGACCTTTCCAACGAGTCCACAACATTGAAGATCTGGCAACCCTGTCTCGAGTTACGACCAGTTAAGTGATATTTATGTACTTTTTTGAAGCCGGATCTCACTTAAATGCATGTAAACGATGTCCGGATCCATCATCCGACCCATCGTTGGTTAGGTAATCGAGAGACCTTTCCAATGAGTCCACAACATTGAAGATTTGGCAACCCTGTCTCGAGTTATGACCACTTAAGTTATATCTGTGTACTTATTTTTCTGGATCTAAAAAAAATAGCTGAAATATGTGTCCAAACCACTCACATTACCCATTGTTGGTGAAATGTGAGGAAGGCATCATCCACATAGGTGGATTAAGTTAGTTTTTTCTATTTATTTGGAACATATCAAAATTTAGCTAGGCAAAGTAATAATTGGGAATATTTTGTTTATAATATTATTTGACAGTGTTGACAACGTAAGCTTGAATATTTTAATCAATTATTTGTTGATTTCATGAAATCTAAATGTTTTGATATAAATATATATTTTTTTAGAAAATACAGAACGGACCTAAGAAAATTGTATATTTCGAATTTTTGTGAAATTCCAATGTACAGTACCGCAAAAAGTGTTTTTTTTTTGCGAAAATAAAATCTTATTATTTAGTATTTAGATATTTTGAAAACTAATAATTGCAAACAACCGGGCTGGTGTTAAGTGCGTTTTAAAACACATTTTGCATTCAAACGTTGATATAGCTTGTAATTATTTTTTTCTATGTTTGGTTTTTGGTCAGGGTCGAGGGACATACACTTTAAACAATATTTGCAACGGAATAATAATATGTGAAATATAATAGTTTATGCAACATGTTCCAAAAAGAAGATTTTTTCAGCACGAGTCGTACATACATCCAACGAGGTTTACAAAATTAGTATTATTTCTCGATACCCATTTCAGTGCTGAATGACTGGTAACGAAAGTAGTTTCACGACGAAATTGCAAAAAATATATAGAAAAAAAATAATTTGTTGTTGTTTTATCTATAAATTATCTGGAAATTTGTCATCAAAAATTAAGGACTTTCGGATGAAATAACTGCGCTCGACAAGCCGCCGGAGCCTCACGAGTTGTGTTTCACAAAAAGATTATTTTCCACTATTTTTTTTCCATGGTTTTGTTTCACTTTTTTGTTTTTCTTTTGTTTTGCACGTCTTGCTCGAGAAAAAAAATAATAATAAATTCTAACACAGATGTATCTTTTCCTCAGTTTGTTTTAGTCCTAGAGATATCCACGCTTTCTATCACGCACACCATGATTCTGTGTTAGTATTTGTAATTAATGTATTGTTTTGGTTTTGATCGATTGTGATTGGCTGAATTCCAAGCAGCTGATTTTGTTTACACTAATTTTACGCAGACATAGGCAAATCGAGTAAACATATCGCCTGTAAAAACCAGCTGTTTTCCACGTGCTCGTGGTATAACAAAGGACACAGCTGATTTTGACATACGAATCATTCTACTCGATTTGCCTATGTCTGCGTGTAAATTTGGTTACAAACTAACACACTCTCGCGCGTGGATATCTCTCTTGGTTCTGTCGTTCCAACGTTCACGTTTAAAGTGTATGTGTGTTTTTTTTGCGTGTGTGTATGTAAGTGTGTGATTCTCAAGTTCTCAAAGTTCAAAATTCTGCTCCGATTTTCTCTTCCATTCTCTCATTCTCTGGTTCTTTAATGGTATTGGTAAAATTATCCTACAAGGTGTGTGTGTGTTTGTTTTTTTATCCTCATTTTGTTTGCATCAATGTTCACATTATATCTTTTCTTTCTGTGTTTTCTCTCACGCTTTTGGGTGTAGAGAAAAAACAAATCTAAACCGAGATGACGCTCGATCTCGTGATTGCGAGGGGAATTAAAATTAACGAAAAAAGAGAATAAAATAGGAAGTGGGATTGAGGGGGGAGGTCTTTTGCTTTTTTTTGGTTGCAATTGATACTGTTTATTTTCAGAGAAAAATGATTATCATTTCAAATTTTGGCGTTTCTTGGAAACGCTCTGTAACTTTTTATTTGCAAGAAGAGTGGGATATTGGGAGAGGGCACTCAACGTTGAGAGAGTTTTTGGAGGTGAGAAACTGCGCATGTGTGTGCGTGTGTGTAGAAAGGGAGTTCAAGTGGGGTGTTTGTGATTCCTTTAATTCGTGTAGTTGTGTTTAGGTGTGTGTTTCTGTGTTTGTTTGTTTGTTTTTTGGTAAACAATAGCGATTAGGAAAATTCAGTAGCTGCTGCTGTTTTTGGTAGAAGTACTAATAGAGGCTGAATTAACGCTATCGGTTGCTGTTGTTGTTGTTGCGGTTGTTGTTGCAGTAGTAGTAGTAGTACTAGTCATAGCAGTGGTAGAAACGCTAGGAGGAGGATGTTATTGCATGTAGTAGTCGGGCTGGTCGGAATCTTTCTCGAAGCGTTTCGCCTCTTCCTGCATGCTTTCCTTGATCTTGAGTATAGCGGCCGACTCGGTCTGATCCTGCAAGGGGAATTCCGGGATTTTGGTTGGTTTTCATTTTTTTTAAAGGAATTTAATAATTTACCAGACTTGCTTCGCGCGAAATTTGCCGAAAAAATAATTAAAAAACTAAAAAACGAACAAAAAATCTCGCAAAAACTGACCAACAACTGCGGCACATCTGGACGAAACTTTTTAACAGTCCGGAGTTTGACGCACACCGTTCACAGCTCAACAAGGCACGATCGTGCCCGCACACACACCGACAACAAGATCGAGAGAGAACATGAGAGAGTTGCGCACTCAACTGTCACACGGCAGGGACGGTTCGCAAGCGTTTGTTTTGAAAACAGATTTTTTTTCTTTATTTTTGTTTTGTTTTTCAGTGTTCAAAAATAACCTTCTTTATTCAATAATCTCTTGCGTTCTTGCGATTCACTTGTAGTTTCTAAACGTAATTGGTTTGCTTGCTTGAGGCAAATGGACGACACTGTCTGTTTCTTAAAACGATTGTAATATTCCTTCCAGTCGATGGGGTTAAGCTTGCATGTTTAAAATTAGCATTTAGTTTACATAAGTAGCTTAACTTTTTGTTTCACGCTAGAATAGAACCTTAAGTAACCTACTTAAGCGGACTTACAGCACCTGCTGTGACATTTTTTTTTGTTTCTTTCAGATTTCTTAAATGTCTAGCTACTGTAAGTTGTTGTTTTTATTAGAAAAAAATATGGTGATAAACAGTAGTGGGTTAAAGGTGGAAAAATCCGATCTCTTTCTCTTTATTTTTAACTGGTTTTAGAAATTTTGCGCTCTTTTGTGTGTGGTAGTGAATGTGTTGCAACATTTTGTCTCGCTCTCTCGATCCCGCTCAATTCGGGGTTAAGCGCGTGCACGGCGGTTGAGCAGTACATTCTCTCTCTTTCTTTCTCTTTTTTTCTCTCTCACCATCTCTCTCGCTCTCTTTTGTTTTTGGCTTGTTGTATGTTTCGTAGTTGTGGGTCAATTTTGGCGTTTTGTGAGAACAGAAAAGTAAAACATACTACAGACAGAGGGTGTTGAATAATTTGTGAAATGGCACAATCTTCAATCATCAAATACTTCTCTTCCTTGATTTTACTGTAATTTTTACACAAACCTACTAGTATTTTGGGAGAAAGCACAAAACACATATACATTGGACGGAATAACGTTAACATAACATGATTTTTTACACAAAATATGAACACATAAAAATCTATTGTGAAAAGATTATTTTCTCAACCGTCGGAATTTTATATACAAAAGAATAAAAATGTGATGTTTCAGTGTGCGTTTAAATTTGAACAGTTACACGAAAATGAAGATAAATATTTCGAGTGGGTGCAGAGTTAATTACGACTTATACAAACATAGAACACAAATGAACATAACCTAACCTTAAAAAATACCAAATATTTCCAGAAAAAAAAAAACAATATTGTGTGTGTAAAATTGACTGTAACTTTACATGGTTATTCCAAACAATGTGTATGTACGTGTTTGTGTGTGTTGGTGTAATATATTTTCCTTCTAAATCACCGTTAGAACAGACAACGCGTGTGTAAACCATCGAATTAAAACAAAACGGTAGAGTTAACAAAAAAAAGTAAAAAACTCAAGAGAGTGTGTACTCACATCCATGTAAACTTCACGTGCACGCGAACGTAAAATTACAACATAAAAACAACACGCACGTGAGTGTGATTGTGTGTGTGTGCGTGGGAACACAAACGAAAAGTTTTTTTTATGTAAAAATAAAGAGAAGAGAAGGAGATTTTTCTTACAAACTCATTCGGAGAATAACAGAATAATTAAATAAACCTTTGCTCTTTGCTACTCAAAAACTCAACGTTCACTTCTTCTTCTTTCTCGCCTCAGCACTAGTGTGTTTGTTTGCTAATTACTTTTTTTTCTCAGTTTTTTTTTTTTTTCAGTAATATTTACACAGAAGAACTTGTTTGCATTAGTTTTTTGCTTTGTTTTGCGATGAAAATAATGCCGTTTTCAATTTGACAACAAAGGGACGAACAAATTTTGTTGTGATTCTACTTTAAACTTTTAAGATTAGCAACTTCTACTAAAGCGAAATGTCAGAAAATTAACGGAAATGTTATTTGCAACGGTTAATTGCTACTTTCAACTACTCAGAAAGTTGATGGAAAATTATGCGGACTTGTTAGTAGGAAATTCTATGGATACACCGAAAGAAATAATTTCGTTAAACAAGTAAGCTAGAGTAATTTGTTTAAATAGTCAAAATACATCCATTTCTTTTACAAATCGAAAAAAATTCAAACGTTAGACCAAATAACAGTGATTTCAGTGAATACTAAATATGTTCATGAAAACTACGGAAGCATTTTTCTCCATGTGCAGGAGCTGTCATTGCAATATTAGGGTGGTCCAAATGGAAGTGCATAATTATAATCACGGAAAAATAAATGAATATTTAGCCAACTGATAATATTTAGTGAAAAAATAGACAGCAAATTTTCATAAACAGAGACTAAAAGAGTATATTGACATCTGCACGACATAAACATTTGTCAAATTGACAAACGTTGTCAACTTTTGTCGCCGCCATCTTTGATAAAAATGGTGAACAGTCGAAGTTTAGTGTTTAGTAGCAACGGTTTATCTTTTTTCATTAGAATTAGTCACACCCATCACCGTGTAAATAAACTTAAAAATTACAGAAATAATAAAGTAAAAAAATAATAAAAATTAAATTAAAAACCAACTAATAAAAAATGCGGTAAAAATACGAACTTAAAAGCTACAGAAAAAAAAAACTCAGGAGAATCACTTTGTCAGCGAAATTTCGGTTTTGCAGGCTTGCTTGTCTGATGCTTATTCTTCGTTACAATACGAGCGAGAGAAGATAAAAATCACCAACGATTTTTCCCTCTCCCCTCTCTTTCATTCATTCACCCGCCGTTAAAACGAGTCGAAACTTACGTTCTCGCCGGGTCCGCCGAAGCCGCCGAGGTTGTAGTCGCCCATGCCGCTGCCCGAGTCCTCCCGGGGCGTGCCGGGTCCGTTCGCCGGGCTGTTCTTCATGCCGTCGAGGCCGTCGTTGTTAAGTACCGGTCCGCCCATCGAGTTGGGGCCCATGGGGCCACCCATCGGGCCACCCCCGTCTGAGCCGCCCACCATTGGGAATTCCTGCGGAGGGAACAGTTGAAATATTGTAAGTTGAGGTTGTTATTTGAAAGTTTTATTTAAAATCTTGATATATTTCAAACATAATGCTATTTCGTTATGATTTTTATTAATTATTTTCGCTTTCAATTCAAGCCTTTTTTGCGAAAAAAAAACTAAACATTTAAAAATCTCCGAAAAAAAGAATATCCAAATCAAAAAAATAATAAATACTGAAGTTTTAAAATTCCAAAATCTCAAAATTATAAAATCAAAAATCTTAAACTCGAAGATTCCCAAAGATAAAAAAATTCAAATTCCAAAGAAAATTTTCTAAATTAACAAAATTTTAAAACGGTTAAACTCCCAAATTCTTAAAGTTAAAGCTCTGTAAATTTCTCAAATTCCTCAACTCTATCATTTTGTCATTCTCAATTTTGAAATTATTTTATTCTACAACTCCAAAACATTAAAAACCCTAGAATTCAAAAGTTACAACATTCAAAATTGTTATGACTCCAACAATCTAAATCAAACATGTTAACAAAATTCTAAAACTCTGAAACTCTTAAATTCAAAAATTGTAAAACTCAAAATTCCCCTTCAAAACTACTCTAAATTCTAGAATTAAAAAAATAAACATTTTCAAAACTACAAAGTTTTAATGCCTTCAAAATTCAAAATTTTCAAATTACTAAAAATCAAATATCCAATATTTTGAACCTCAAGTTCCTAAGATTTCAACATTGCGATGTTAAAAATTCAAACATCTTCAAATTTTCAAATAAAAAAAAAACATTTAAACCCTTGGACACATAGATTCAAATTTCAAAACTCCAAAATCCAAAAGCAAAAACAAATGAAATAGACGTTCTTCAATTTAAAACTAAAAGCCAGAAAATTATTTTAAAAAAATCCTGCATCTTAAAATTTCAAGACAGATCAACTTCAAGAAAATAAAATTTAAGAACTCAAAAGTTCCCTAAACCTTGAACTCTAATATTCCATCCGAAATCCTGAAACTTCATGACATTAAAATTCTATGATACAAAAAACTCAAATTTCCAAAATTCTCAAATTCCATGATTTAAAAATTCATAGAACTCCGAAATTCGATTTTTTCAAATTATAAATGTTAACAAAACTATGGAACTAAAAAATATTAATATTCTGGGATTCAAAAACTATAAAATTCCTGACTTATAAAAAATCTTTGAAATTGTAGAATTCATAATTTACAACATCTCAAAATTTTTAATATTAAGACACATTTTTTCAAACTTCAATACTTTAAAAAATTAAAGATATTCATAATGCTTAAATTTTGATTATTTTTTTTACCTAAAAAAATTTCTAAAACTAAAAGATCCTTAAAAAATTGTCAATTTCTTAAGTCCCAATTTTTAAAATTCAAGATTTCAAAATGGCTAAACCAATACAGCTAATTTTTTTGTATTTTTTCGGTCTAGGTTATTTTGAGCAATTTTTGTCTATGAAAACATTACTTATTTAATGTTTTTGTTTTTTTTCCTAAATTCCAAAACTTAAAAAAACTAAAAACATAAAATTCCAATCATTCAAACTATTTAAACTCTAGAAGTTCAAAATTATGATGTTTCCATAATCCATATTCCATAATCTCAAAACTCAACAATATAAAAACTTTAACTCAATTCCTAATTTTAAAACCTCCAAGATCGCAAAGCAAAATTAGGATTCTCAGCAAAGTTCTTAAAAAAATTGAAAATAATCTTTAATCATAACACTTCAAAACAAGATATTTAAATTTTATATTTCTTAAGTTCCCAAATTTTTAATCTCTATTTTTTTCAATCCATAATTCAGAAATTACTCAACATTAATTTTGAAATTAAAAATTAAGTGGTCTAAACGTCAAAATTTTTCAAACCCGGTAGTGGGAATCGACTCTCCAGACAATTTTACATAAAAGTCTCCATATTGACCATTGTCCTATGCCCAATCCTTGCGAAGATACAGCGGTTTTAAAAATAAAAATGTTGAAAAAACGGGATTTTTGGTGGTTTTTGGCAATTTCTATATGACAGACTTGGTTTTTTAGTCTCGTAAATATTTTTACCGAAAAGCTCGTCCAATTTCCCATAAGTTTGCCTTTGACAGCATTTCAATTGGATGTAAGGGCTTACAGATATAAGCTTAATTACATTGCTTATAACTGAAAATAGAATATTTTTTTCAGTGTGGTAGAAACCAGGATAGTAAATTTAATTACGTAAATACAAAAACGATATAAATCAAAAAGCTGTCAAAGGCAAACTTATGGGAAATTGGACGAGCTTTCCGGTAAAAATATTTACGAGACTGAAAAACCAAGTCTGTCACATAGAAATTCCCAAAAACCACCAAAAATCCCGTTTTTTCAACATTTTTATTTTTAAAACCGCTGTATCTTCGCAAGGATTGGACATAGGACAATGATCAATATGGAGACTTTTATGTAAAATTGTCTGGAGAATCGATTCTCACTACCGGGTTTGAAAAATGTTGACGTTTAGACCACTTTTCAAAAAAACAGTTTTAATAAATGATTTTTGTATTTTTTTAGGAGAGACATACCATCCTGCATTTTTCGTCAGTCTTTTGGTAACATTTTAGGCTATTTTCTCAAAAATTTTGAACGAAAAAAAATCGTGACATCACCTTTAAATTTAAGTTTCAGACTTAAAAATCAAAAAATCTCATAGATATGGCGTGTATTTTTGTTTCAGTGTATTTTTTTCAGAAAGCCCGTCCAATTTCCTACAAGTTTGTCTTCGACCACTTTTTGATACGATGCAACGGCTTCGAGATACAGTAATTTTTAAATTACAAAATACAAAAATATTTAAATACCTTATGCCCTTCTCAAATGTTATTTTCGAGTACTATTGGCTCCATATACACAAAAATGGCTTATATAGGCCTAGGATAACATGTCTACATAGTTTCATTGAAATCGGAGAGGGTCGGGTACAAAAGTACCAGAAAAATTCCTGATTTGAGCTGGAATTGCTCTATACTAAGAACTGCAAAAATTCTAAATTCGCAAAATTTATCGTTTTTCAAACTCTAAACTTACAGATTTTTAAAATTTTTTTAGCTCAGATAATACTACAACATTTTGAATCCTTTAAGAAAAAAATTTCAAATTTCAAAAACTTTAAAAAATTTCAAAGCTTTAAAATTCCAAAATTTAAAAATCCATGGCCGGTACTCAGAAAATTACAAAAATCTGAAATTATCTTTTACAAACAATCTTAAAAATCGTAAAAAAATCTCAAAATTCAAAAATCAAGGATTAAAATAATAAAAAAAATATAAAAATTGAAATTATAAGCCAACATTTGGATGAAAAAAGTGTTTTAAAATGCACTTTACATGCGTCCAGTTGCTTTCCAATCATTTGTTTTCAAAATATCGAGGTATTAACGGATTTTTTTTTTCGGGATTTTTTTTTCCGTGGAACTGTACATTGGTATTTCATGAAAATTTAAAATGTTTTCAAAGGAATTCAAACATGCTAAATATGATTATAAACGCAGGAAATGCATTTTAACTGATTTTTGGTTGAATTAACTTTAATTTACATTAAATAATTTAAGTTTTTAGAATAAATATTTTTTTGCCCCCTGATTATTTAGGCCGGAAACTCACTCGAATTGACGCACTTCCTATAATACAAGCGACATTTCATTTCCCATAAAATTCCAACATTTGAAAAATATTTCACCCTCCGTTAGGGTGTCCCAAACCCCCGCGCTTTAGCTATACTCACGGGCTTCATTGGTGTGTACATGTTCTCGCCGCCGGAGTTGGATGAATCTTGAGGTGATGGCATGATGGGCGTTCCGGGGCCGGGTGGTCCGCTCGGTCCCGGCGGGCCGCCGTAGTTGCCAGGTGACGAGGATGAATAGTTCATGGGCTGGAAATTTGTCAAGAATTAAAATGTTGAATGCAAAATAGAGCATGTTTCAACTCACCGATGACGTGTTCGGTTGCCACTGGGGCCGTCCGCCGCCCATGCCCATCGGGGGCATTCCGCCGGGGCCAAGGTTGCTGTTGGGCGGGGGGCCACGCATTCCGGGGCCGTACGTGCCGGCGCCCATGGGGCCCATGCCGGGGCCGCGAGGTGGATTCATTCTAGGATTCATCGGACCCATACCTGGAGGGCCTGAACGGTTGTAGATTATTCCGGCGACAAAGGTATTGCGTGCGTGTGTGTGGGTGGGTTGGTTGTTTTTTTTTTGCGTGTGAGGTTAGGTTTCCAAAAAGCGCGCGGCGCACACCACAATGCGATTACGCAGCAACACACAGATGCAGAAGCGTGAATGTAAACGGTATGGATAACAAGCCGGATGATGATGGTGATGGGGTTTTGTTTGATGATGGCGATGACACGATGAGCGATGATGATGGTTTTATGTGAAAATGAATTGATATTAGTTAGTACACAGACACACATAAATATTGTTTATTTATTAAATTTAGGGTAGTTTGGGTCGGATTATTTATACGGGATAACAACTGTATTTTCTTCGATATGAAATTTAATTGATTAAGAAACATACAAAAATTAAGACATTGCCTAATTTTATCTGGGCAATAAGAAACAAGTAAATACATTATGAAAAGAATTGTTTTGGAGCGATACTAACTTCGATCATTTACCATTTTTTTGTAGCTGATATTGATTCCAGCAAAATAAATATTATTATTTTTTCAATGCTTGTAGAACTAGGGAAAAATTAGGAAAACCATGCCTTCATAATAACATTTATATTTTCAGATTATCAATACTTTTGACCTGAATCTCAACATTCATAAATAATTTTCGACTATCTCAAAGTATTAAATCCCTCTAAAATACTCTGTATTAATTTCAATTCAACGATTTGCTGCACAACATGAATTAGCATGTACCTGTGCCAGTTGTAATTGTTGAAGGCAGAGAAGTATTTTTTGTTCTAAATCAAATGTGTCAAAGAATTTATATGATTTTGTGAAGCATCCTTTAACCTCCTGGTTGGCAATGATAACTTTATTAACTTCATACGGAATGGAAAATCAATACAAAAATTATCAAGACGTGTCAAATAAAAAGGATTTTAAATTATTAATATTTCTTTAGAGCAATAATGTAAACGACCATTAATTCCGTCACAAATCTTTACCTAATTTGACAGTTTGTCAAGAATTGGTTTCAAAACTATCAAGAATTTTACTTTTTAAGGAAAACTCAGGAAAGCTCAACAAATGAAATGAAGAACTAACGCAAATTTCAAAGTAGCAGAAAATTCAAGTGAAAAATTATATTTGAATGCAATATTTTTTAATGATTTCTCAACTTCCTAAGGTTAATTGGAGAATCTTGTCCTACAAAAAACTTGACTCGTGTTTATCCTTAAAATGTTCAGTTTTGCATGCGCATATATTGGTTTTAAAGGCGATTTCTGCAACCTCAAATTGTTGTCCAAAGCCAATTTTGAGTGTGTTTTTTAAATACTTTTTCCAATATTTATTAAATGTGTAGATTTTTGGTATTTTAATTTATAAAATTTATTCATTTGCATTTAAATGATTAAAAAAAGTAAAAAGGCGGAATGGGTTAACTCAAGAGGAAGAGACACATTCGCATTTATTCGAAATTTTAAATTTTATGTTTTTTGATTTGGATTATTTTTGTTTGATTTGGCGTCTTCGGCAAAATTGTAGGTAAAATTGGTACACGGAAAAAAACATTTTTTACTTTACTTAAAATCACTAAGCGCCCAAAATATGTATTTTAAATTTTGCAATATTTTGGTGTGTTTAGGGAAAATGGCATCTTTTGTGCTGGAGTTTAGGTTACTTCAAAAACTAGTACAGTAGTTGTACGGTAACTGGGCGTTTTTTAACTGGGCGCTCGATAACTGGGTCGTAGCCCAGTTAAAAAGCAGATAAATGTCAAAAACCAAATCAAACCGAAATGACCGAGGGGTTAATGGATTCAAAAATCATGTTCAATAAAAAAAAACTTTTTACAAACTTCTGTTTAATTTCAAGTCACAATTAAAGAAATATGAAATGTAAGCATTATAAATAAATTTGAGTAACTTTTATTTTTATATGTCATGTGGTAAATACTATGCATCGGTGGTCCCCTCGTTGTTTTTTGTTTAGCCCAGTTAACGAGCAGCATTCGGTGACTGGGCTACGTTCTCAGCCCAGTTACCGAACAAGTACAGTCATCCCACATATTCGGAACACCCACAAATTCAGAACACTTTTATGATAATTAAGCTTTTCTCTCTTCTTTCTTCTTCTTCCCCCTACTATTTTTAGGACCTTCATTTGTACATTTTCTTGCTATTCCACAAGTAAAAGTAGTATTTTTTGAACAAAAAACTTCACTTCAAGACTATTTTATCCTGAGCAGCAAAACACTGCCTCCAAATTGCCTGTTCCATGATTGTGGGATGTTATTGTGCCTCCTACAATTGTGGAACACCTGAATTCTAGATTAAATTTTCAAAACAACCTATCCCTCATGGGTTTCCTATGCAGATAGGACCTTTTGAAAATTTAATCGAGAATTTAACTGATATTTTCACAAAAAAAGTTATCAGACTATGGATAAAACATCACTAAGCTTGAGTTTCACTGGTTGCAGTGTGTGAAGTCATTATTTTGTTACAAAAATGTACTCCTGGAGAGATCCAAAGTTTGTTTACATCCGTAAGAAGAAAGTGTTCCGAATTTGTGGATTTCAAGTGTCAAAGTTTTTCTTCAAAAACTTCATATAAAAGTAAAAATTTACAGTTGTTCGATACAGCATTCGAAAGATCGCATGAAAAGCTTTCAAATGAAGGTAAAATCGAATCATTAAGTTCAATTATCGATTTGCTATGATTTTTTTTAACATTGGCCGATCTTTAAACTGTTCCGAATATGAGGGATGACTGTACTGTACCTTAAATACCCATTTTTAGAAAGAAAAAAAAAATATTTTTGAAAAAAGAAACTAAAAAATTCAAATAAAATTTTAAAACTCAGGTTTGCATGAATATTTTGCAATCAAAAATTTTTTACTTACTTTTTTAAATAAAGGCTCAATATCAAGTTAGAAGTATTTTATATGCATTTGTTTTAGATTTTTTTTTTTGTAATTTTCAAAAACTTTAGCTGAGAAAATTACCTCCAGTTTTCTTTTTTGTCTTTGTTGATCAGACTACTGGTTGCAGAAGTACAGCCTCCTTATTCAATTCGTGATATCTGGGTTGAGTTTTCAAAAAGCCATAATAGCCATCGTGAACTTCTGCACTATTTTTCTTTTTTCTCCAAATTGAAACAATATTTTATTTGTTTTGTGTTTAGGGCACTTGAAGGACGTATATATGGGCAATCTCAAGCATTTTTGAAATCGGTTTTTCGTAAGTAGGTCGAGTACCGATGCAAAAAGGGCTTTTATTACCAATGGCTCTTGCGTCCTTTTGAAAACTACTCCGAGATATCTCGGAAACTATTAGTTTGATTTTCAATGATAAAAATTTATTGAGTAAAAAATCGGCTATTTTTCAGGGTTAACCTCATCAGAATAGAAAATTATGCTGTTACCTCTTTTTCAATGTGATTTTACTTACTTTATATGTAATATATAAATCAAACAAAAAACGATGTAAATTCACATATTTCAGAGGTAGTAATAAACATTTCTGCAGACACCAAATCTGTCAGTAAGTAAGCTAAAATAAAATTAATTTAACTGCTGCAAATGAATAAATTTTACTGCTTCCCAATTAATTCAGTTTAGTAATCAAACGATCCGGTTAAATAACATACAACAGCATAACAAAAACAGTAAAAAAAAAACATGGTCATATTACATTTGAATATTTGTCTAATTCTAACTCTAAAAATGTATAAATTCACCATTTTGCCATTGTGCTGCCACTTATTCAATCGAAATTGAACTAATATTACATCATAATGTAATATTAAACCATACAATTTAACACCTTTCAAATTTACGCAAATTTTTACTGTGTAGATAAACTCACACCTTTAAATTTCACATTTTCCGGATTTACAAATTTTCTAAAACATAGAGTACAGAGTAAAAATAGTTTTAAATTAAATTGTTGGAAATGATTATGGGGTTTTCAATGTAATTTTACCAAAAAAATTGTGGGATATGTAAAATTACCCATACAAGGATGTAAATTTACACATTTTTTTAAAGAAAACATTATCATCATTGTTTTACAGTTCAGTAAATCATCGAACGATAGTATCTGGCTCTCAATTCTACGAAAAATAAACATATAATTCAACAATTAAAGATAAATTTAATTATGTCAGTGACTCTCAACTCATTCAATCATCCACAGACAACAATGATCAACAAAATATGTATTGAATTAAAACTTTATATGTACACAGAAAATCTTTTTAATTCGAAACCAAAGCAAAATAAAAAAAAAATGATTAAAAACATTCAGCAAAAATCGATTGACGGTGGTCAGAACCTGGTCAAAAGGCTATATTCGAAAGGGGCGGAAAAAACTAATGAATGTTGAGGATTTCCCCAACTTCAAATCTATACCATGCGTGCATGTGTGATTTTGTGTGAGTGTGCACTCGATACAGGAGTTTGGTATTGAATGGATGAACGCAAAAAAAAACTAGCATTCCAACATCAAAGGATTGAATTAATCAGCACACACACCCATACACACACATACACGCATGATAAAAGTCAACATCGAACTAAAAGGGGTGGGAGAGTGGGGGGTTGGGGAGAGACGGTAAGTTACACGCGCGGGATCCTGGTGGTGAATAGTGAGACTTTTGATCGAATTGATGGCCAAAATTTTGAGGTTTGATTTTTTTCTCTCTCTGTCTTTTTTAATTTGGGGTCGACGGTTTTATTCGCAGAGTGCTACCAATTTGGAAGATTTCGGTTCTCCTATTCATTCATGGCGGTCCCAGCGGAACGAAAAATTACACGAGACGAGGAAATTTTGGGGGGTGGGTGGGAGAAAGAGCAGGCAAAATCAATACGAATGAAAACACGGCATCCAACGAGACTGACAAAATAAGGGTCACGGTTTGAGGGAGGGGGACTAATTAGTGGTACTTTGCAAAATGAAATGAAAACATAAAGCGTAATAAGAAGCAACTTAAGGAGAAAAACAAAAAAATAAAAGCCTTTTTTCGACATTTATAGGTTATGCTGTAAAACATAACCTAAAAGTAGGAAAAACAGAAAGATGAAAAATGAAACAAAAACATAAAAAACAGAGACTTTAAAGTTAGATAAAAACAAAACAAAAAGAGAAGTGGGGTTTTCGGTTAGAGAACAGACAGTGAATAGAATCGAAAAAAGAAAGTAGCAGACAAGCGCGACATTAAACTGCCTACCTTGCCATGCTACAAAGTCTCCGGCTTCACCTGAACAGAGAACAAAGAACGAAAAAAGAAAAAAATATTGGTTGGTTTTGATTAGTTTTTTCTTCTTCTTCTTCTCAACAACGGAACTCGCTCTTTTTTCTTGACTCTCTATCATGTTTAAGGCTCAGACTCGGGAGTTTAAAGGGAGTTTTTTTTTCGTCAGGGACCTCGCGAAAAGTTTTCATCGGAAAATGTGTGTTTGTGTATTTTTTTCGGGGGAAAAAGAATGGAACTAAAGTAAATTTGATGAAATTAGGAAAAGCACACAGAACCAAAGTGAGGAATTTGCTAACTAAGGGATTTTTTTGTTTTCGTTAATTTGTTGGATTTCTAGAGTACGGTTAAATCGAACTAATCTGGGTGATGTCGATGAAGGAAGTTAGCAAACTAGACTTCAAAGCTTAAATTTTGAAATTAACCTAAAAGTAATCGGATTAATATAAATCCCAAGTTTAGTAATCCAACAAATGGAGGAGAACTGAAACTCTCAAATCAAAACCTCAAAAGCACTCGAGAGATTTACTTAAAGTTGGTCATTGGTCAAAAATCTCTTTCTACTGTTTATAGTTTTTTTTTTTTTTCAACTGGGTTAATTCGGTTACTGGAAACTGCAAAAATGGGAAAGGTTTAAGGATCGAGAGAAAAGGGGGACGGGGGATTCAAAGTTAAAAGAATGCTTCCAATTAAGAGAAGAAAACAAAATCACTAGAATACTTTTTCGATACTCTTTCTACAAGGCAGATTATGTGTCTCAGTACGAGAGAAAAAGGGGGGAAAGAAGAGGGGGTGGAGGTGAAATAGCCGCGGGAGCTGCTAAGTAACTTGGGCTCTCTAACTTGAAAGACTCGCAAGCGAATCAAACTGTGAACACTCACCTTGCCGCGTGGGATCCATACTATTTGGCATCATTGGTTGTCCGGGGGGCTAAAATGGGAAGATTTGAGTTGTTAGATAGTTGTACTTTTAAGGGATAAGATTGTTTTGGCTACTTACACCATTGAAATCGTTTCCAATTCCTTGCGGCATTCGGACTCCGGGCCGGGGACCGGGCGGATACCGGGGACCTCCCATGAATGGCTGGAATGAAAGGAATTTGAGAGTTTAATATATTTTATTAAAATAAACATTCGGAAAATTTGATTTCATCGTTGGTAGTACGATTGCATTTTCTTTAAATAATCAATAACAAGTTATTTGTTAGTGACGTATGAATGTTTAAAAGAATTGTTGGGTTAACAAAAGTATTAGTAGGATTTTAGCATTCATTACAATTGTACATATTACTTTCTTAATATATATAAAATCATTAAAAATCAGTTAGGATGGGCAACCAGTCTTAAGTGCTTCATAAACTAAATTTCAAAGCACGATTTTAAGTAATTTTTATGCTTAGGTATATCAAAATTTGTAGTAAATAAGCAAAGCAATTATACAAAATCTATACAGAAAACTTTACAATTTTGAAGATTTTCAAAATTGATTTTCAAAAATATTTCAATCTGACAATTTCAAAAAAAAAAATGTCTAAGACGTATTCTTGTTAGACCCTTGAACATATTTTTCACAGGTAGTAACCAAAATAAGCATTCTTAAGCTATTTAAAATGTTAGGCATTATTTTAAAATATAAAAGTGAACTTAATTAGTAAGTTAAAAATTTCCAAAATTTTTCCTTTTTTAAATTATATTATATTTTTATTATCATATTTTTAATGTTGCAAAAACCAAACAATTTGTATCTTATATAGACACATTTCAACATCTCTAACAATTGCAAATATTTTTCTAATGTTCTAATTTCTAATGTCCACAAGAAGTCTTGTTAGGTTTTTTTTAAAGTAAGTTTTCATTCTAATTTCAAAGTTAATTTTTTAGCAAACATTCGCAACAATTTCCTTTTTTAAAAAATATCAGCCTTCAAATAAAAACTTTTTTTTTGCAATTTTAGATTTTTTCTCCAATATTTTAACTGACAAAATTGGACAAATTTATTTATCATCTATAAACCAAGTGGACATTTTTTATTTTTTTTTGAATTCTCAAATCCAAATTTTACAAATTTATTTTGAACATTAAGCAAATAAAAAGCAATTCTCTGAGACTTTGGACGACGTTTACCATTGCAATTTTTTTTTAGGGTGCACAGCAACCGAAGAAGTTGTTGTCTTCTTATTCCAAATTTGTCAAACTTACGGACCCAATCCTGATAGAATCTGATTGTCAAAATGGTCAAACTTTATTGTAAATAACTTTGAAGACTGTAATTTAGGGGATGAATAAAAAATCATATCGATAGTTCCCGTATTTTTGAAGATACTAAAATGTCTGTAACAGAAATCTGGGTGCAAAAGCGATGGTTGATGTGTACCGTTAAAGGTATGACCAACATAAGTATTTTTAAGCTTTTTAAAAAAGTTTGTCTTCATTTTTAAATTTTCAAGTTATTTTTTTTCTTTTTTTTTTGAATATTTTAACTTAAAAAGCCTTTTTATTTGAAAAATATGCACCTTATCAAACAAATTGGCAAATTTAAATATCGTCCATTATCCAGATGGACATTTTATGGAAATATCCATTCCAAATTTTACAAAGTCACTGAACCTCAAATTAAGCATTTCTTACTCACTTTGATATTTTAAGCATTAAGAAAATAACGAGCAATTCACTGAGACTTCGGACAACGTTTATTTCTTGTAACTTTTTATTTGAATGACACTTCGAATATACTTTTCCCATGACCACGGAAGTCATATTGAATAATTAGTTCGCTCATACAAGTTTTCATACAATATCGGTAGTTCATATAAAAAAATGTGTATACTGTGAACGGATTTGTTGTACTTCCCGGAAAAAATAGTTACACGTTAAAATTAAATTAACCATTTTGACATTGAAAAGTTTCATCCATTTTTTTTTTAAATACAAAAATGAATTTCTCTTTAAAATTGTCATTGCTCTAAAGTTTTTTTTTTAAATTTTAAAATAAGGTCATCATTGAAAATTCAAATCCCTAATAATTTGAATTCATTAAGTAAAATATTTTAATTTATTAAAGAATTTCAACTTACTTTAATCATTTGCATCCAGTGAATTTAAGAATTTACAATTAGAACAAGTACCATCCTGAATTTAAGTAAAACTTAATTGTAACAAAATCACTCAATTCTCCCAAACATCATTCCAACAAATCAGTTAAATATTTACTCCTAGTCACAGCTTGCCCATCCAATTAATATTGACACGCTCCCATGTTACAATCAGTCTATTGATTTAGCAAATTTGCAACAAAAAAATGCTCACCCACTCACTCTCATCCAACACTAGTTCCGATTGCGTTTTGATAAACAGGCAATTCAATTTCGGACCTCATTACAGGATTGGCCCGATTATATTTACAAAGCCCCCTTCTCCCTCGTCGTGCTGTAATGAAGCAATCAACCATGATGGAATATTCGCCCAGCTCATCAATCGAATCACATTATCGCCTGATCGGACATCCCGCCCCCACTCCCACGCATTGTGTAAACACGGGAAATATATGTGGTGTATGTACTACTGGGGTGCATTTGCTGCAAATGCAAATATATTCCCAATCAATAGAATAGATAATTATGTGCTGCGAATAAATGAAAAGGGTTAATTCTATTGGAATTCTAATGTAGTTACAACGATTCTGACCACTTTATGTGCAATTTTAGTAAAGGAACCTAATAGGAATAACATTTCAAAAGCTGGCATTTTTCATGTTCACAATAATTAAAGTGCCTCACTTGAGCCAATTCAGTATTGCTTCCTTTGAGTTAACTCCAAAGCATGTTCAAAACCAAACTTTACATTACATTAAACAAATCAATAAAGTTGAAGGCAATTACTAGCCCTGAAAAGAGAAATATGTTAACAATTTTTTAAAAGAAACTCTTTTTTTATTTTAGTTGAATTCCTCATTTATGACTCATTTATCTAAATTTGCACAAAAAAAACAAATGCGAAATAAACTTTCTCTGATTCATCTAAAGTTTTGTGAGGTTGGGTTAAACAAAGAAACCATTCCACAACTTTTTATGTTCAATTTTACAATCATAAATGTTTCTTTCCCTTGAACAATATGAACAACTAAATACAAGAAGAAAAAAAAATAAATTTGAAATGCCACTTTGCAAGAAAAAGATAGTTGTCCTAGCTGAATTTTGGTGGAATCGAGTGTACCCAATAGAGTGTAACAAAAATGACTTTTTGGCGGGCATTCAGGGGTTTGTTCCGGTGGGCATACTGAGCCCAAATCCCAAATATGAGCTTGATTGGACGTAACAGGAGCTGGCGCTCCGCCCTTCAATTTTAAATGGGATTTAACCCGTAAAAAAAGATTTTTTCAAAAATGTCAATTTTTGAGGCATTTTGGCCACTGAAGCGTTTACCAAAAACAACACTGGCGTGTAGGCCAGATCCTTGCGCATCTTTTGGTATATATAACATTGAAGTTTGGAGCACCCTGGAGCTCGGTACAGACCTTCAAACTTTGGCATTTTTTCGAAAAACCGGCCCCGGCAAAAAAGATATGCGTCGCGTCTCGCGACGCCCGAGACGCCATTTGATTTTGCTGGGACCGATTTTTCGAAAAAATGCCAAACTTTGAAGGTCTGTACCGAGCTCCAGGGTGCTCCAAACTTCTATGTTATATATACCAAAAGATGCGCAAGGATCTGGCCTACACGCCAGTGTTGTTTTTGGTAAACGCTTCAGTGGCCAAAATGCCTCAAAAATTGACATTTTTGAAAAAATCTTTTTTTACGGGTTAAATCCCATTTAAAATTGAAGGGCGGAGCGCCAGCTCCTGTTACGTCCAATCAAGCTCATATTTGGGATTTGGGCTCAGTATGCCCACCGAAACAAACCCCTGAATGCCCGCCAAAAAGTCATTTTTGTTACATCCTAGTACCCAACCTATTCCGATACCAATGCAACGTTGCAGACATGTTATCTTAGGCTCGTATAAGCCATTTTGTGCATATGAATGATATGATAAAATTTAACGGGCATTCAAAATAAAATACACTGCAAGAAATATACACACCATTTCTATGAGATTTTTAGATTTTTGCGTTCAAAAGTAAAATTTCAAGGTGAGCTCCCATTTTTTTCCTTCAAAATGTTTGTGGAGTCATGTTGAAACATTTTTTAACACGAAAAATGCAGGATGATATGTCTCTCTAAAAAACTACAAAAAATCATATCTTAATACATTTTTTTAAAGTGGTTTAAATGTCAAAATACTCAATTTCACATAAGAGTATACTATAGTTCTCACAATTTACAATTTGCAATCCCTATGTCGAAAAAAAAGCAATTTCGAATCATTCGTTTTTCTAAACAAGTCTCCATACAATTACAGTTAAACCTCGCATAGTGCGCAGGCGTTATGCTTATCGTTATGTATACCTTCGATTACTTTTAAACGACATAATATATATTATGTCGTTTTAGAGTAATCGAAGAAATGTAAAGCGTAACGCCTGCGCACTATGCGAGGTTCAACTGTATGTACCTTGAGAAGATTTAGATTTTGATCGATTTGATGTCTTCAGCAATGTTGTAGGTTATGATTAGAACATTTCGAAAAAAATAGATACACGGAAAAAAATACCATTTTTTATCAAACTTTTTATCATTTCCCGAAATTTCTGAAAGACATATTTAAAATTTTCAAGAAAAGTCATCTTCTGAGCCATAGTGCGTGATGGTATAAAATTTGGTTTAAGAGGTATGCATTTTAGAAAATATCGAAAACTTGAACAAAAAAATATTTAAAATATTTTTTTAAAGAAAAATTAAGGCGGTTGAAAAGTACCTTACATTATTTTTCATAAAGCTCACGTTTTTAAGTGAGAGCTTATTTTTGGTGTTAATTTCCATTTCGTTTTTTTAGCATTTTAAAAATACCTCTTGAAAGAAAAGTACCCTGAAAAATGTCCTACAATTATCTCTCTGCAACTTTAAAAATCTCTCTCTGCAACTTTAAAAAATTGATGAAAATATTTTTTTTCCAAATGTAACCTAATTAGCCTGTAATTTTCATCTGACGATATCTCGGAAGCTATTAATAGGATTTTCATTGTTAAAATGAAAAATTTGCTGAATTTTCTGATCTTTTCAGTTACAAATATTTCATTATGATATTCATTTATAATTTGGTCCATGGAATTAGGAAAATTGTCAATTTGTAGACCTTTTCAAAAGTAAAGCTTGATTTTTAATTTTTGGAATTATTTTTATTGCAGAGATTAGAAAATTTCGCAAATGTTTCAAATGTTCAACCACTCATAAACGTCTCTAATTTGGCCTTTGTCCTAAGTTTTATCCTTTCAAGGATACAGAAGTTTGTCGTTCAGACTACTTTTCAAAAAAAAAACAGTTTTAATAAATGATTTTTGTATTGCTTTAGCGACATATCATCCTGCATTTTTCGTGAGGCTTGAAAACTTATTAAACTTCACAAAAAATGCGGGCGAAAAAAAATTATGACTCATCCTTCAATTCGGCATTTAATTTAAAAAATCAAACAATCTTATAGAAGGGACGTGTATTTTTCTTTCAGTGTATTTTTAGCTAACACCCTTGTCAAATGCCATTCTCGAGAGAATTTGCTCCATATACTCAAAAATGGCTTATATGAGCCTAAGATAAAAAATGTCTACAATAGTTTCATTGTTAATGGAAAAAGTCGAATATAATAATGTCTGCTAATTTCTTTTTTTACATAAAAAAAAACGAAAGTTTTAGTACCAGTCCAATAATTCAAAACTCATTAAATTTATGACAGGATTTATCAGGACATGAGTATTGCTTCTGAAACATAAATTAGTTCATCATCAACAACACAAAACAACATTTAAAACCGACGAGCATCCTTCTATTTATAAGATTTATGTAACTGGTGGGGGGGGTGGTGAATGATGATGTACATAATATTTGGTCGCGTAGCATTACCAGAAAGCGATAGAAACACACAGCATGATCACATGAAACGAGTTTAAATACACACAAATACACATCGATAGTTACTACTAAATGAGTTGCACATAATTTTAGAAACTGATGGGCAATCGGGATGAAAGCGAATGAGCTGCAGTTTTGATTGATTGATTGATTGTGGCAATTGGATGCGGGATAGAACATGATTTTTGTAATTTTTTTTCTTATAAAATTTCAAATTAGTTATTTAATTTAAAAACAAACTTAAAATTAAAGTGAGAAAGAATTATAGAAATGGTGAAATGTGAAAGAGGGGGGGGAGGGGGAAAATACTAACCTGTCCGCTCATCATCTGTCCATGCGAGTTTGGTGGTTGTGGGTGTGGGGACTGCCCACTGCTAGGGTGTGAGGGTTGTGATGGCCTAATGGAGGAGTTCTGCAACAAACAATCGAAGGTAAAGAACAAAAATGGACCGTGGTGGTTGTGGTTGCTAGGGTGGGTTGTGTTCCAAAATAAGGGTTTGGAAGTTTGAAAAAGTGAAAAATAAAATAATAAAACCTATTTTTAACTTGAGTTTGGCAGCCAATCTTGAAGAATTTGATCGTGACCACTCATCTCCAACTTTTATTCAGATTTTTTCCTTGATATTTGTTGCCTTTCTCGTCCTCTCGATTGATTTGCAATCATCTTCTATCGCTGATTTGTGGATTTTGTGTTTCGATGATGAAATGATTTTGATGGTTGATGATGATTCAAAAACTAAACATGTATACCACAAACACTAATTTGTAGGAAACGAAACTCTAAACACTTTGTGGAAAAAACATTTAAACAATTAGGAAAGAGGTTCACAGATTACATTCAAAAACACAAAATATCAAATATGGTAAATATTCATTCGGTTTACAAATTTTGTAACATTATTGGACTGAGAAAGACACAAAACAGACAGGGTTAGGAAAATGAGAACATCTAAGTTTGATGCAGGCCGCCCTAGATGGAACACACGTGGTGAGTCTAATGATTCGAGATGAGTGAGAAACTAGTTGATTTGAATTTAAAAACAGATAGTGAATGAATTAGGAAAGGAACAGAGAACAATCCAATTTTTGGTGATTTTTTAGAAAACATTTTTCTGTACAGATAACAAACATTAACCAAACAAATATGATGGAAAACTGACCACAGATAATAAACAAGTAGTTTACACATTTATAGCAAAAAATAACAAGAAGTTGTAACTTACCGGGAAGAAGCCGGAGGGTGCCATCGGGCCGCCGGGCATGCCCTCGTTTGGTGGTAACTGTCCGAGCGGGCTGGGCGCCGGGCCGGCATTGTGTGCTATTCCGTTCACTCCGTAGCCTGAACTCACGAAACCCTGCGGAATAGTAGCGGAGTTGGGCTGTTAAAGCGTTATTCAAGTGGGAAATTGGAGGGTGGTGATGGTGAGAGGGGTTCAAGTTCTTAGCTTACGAGAATTCTTAGCCGAAATCTTGGTTCCAATTAGAGTTTTTTTTCAATTTTGTTATTTGATTTGATTAGTTTCTTCAATCCTAACTTGCACCCTTTTCGGGATTTTTTTTTATCCTCTGTTTGAAGATTTTTAAAATATATATTTTAATTATGCGTGTATTTCCTGTGAAATGATATTCAATATTTTAGAACAATTATTACTACTGTTACCTAATTTTCTCGATTTCACGGAACGCGTGAAATCCGTGAAGGCTGAGTCTCTCCAAGAAATTTGGTACTTCACTTGAAATTTAATATTTGTCTCTATGAATTAAACAAAATTCGTTGAGTTCCGTTTTGCATTTCTATTAATATAAATTATATAGTTTTTTCTTGATTATAGGCAGGCAGTTCGATTTTTCAAATATTTAGTGGAGCTGATCAAATAAATTTACATTTTTCAAAATGCCAAAAACTTTCCCAGTTAAACTGAAATGAGGAAAAAAAAAACATTTCAATACATACTTAACCCTCTACAACCTAACCCCGCCTTTAGATGGGCTACGATTTGAAAAATCGCCAAAAATCCATTTTTCAACCAATTTTTGATCTTGAAAAAGCATTTTAAAGAAGAACCCTTAAAATTTAAAAAAAATATGGGTTGTTTAATGTTTTGAAAAATGTATTATTTTTTCGGGGTCAACTTTAACTTTGGCTGTGTTTGGCTCTAACATTTCCTATATTTTAAGTAAAAATAAGTATGTAGTAATTTTTCTAGTGTCCCGGACTATGCCTCTACGCATTTTTTTACAATTTAAATAATAATGGTGTCATTTTATAGCAGAAAACGTGGAAAACAAGCAAAAAATTAAAAAAGTGACTGTAAAAACATGACAAAATTAAATAGGCAAAGTGTAATGATAGGCAAAATGTAATGATAAATGCAAATTAAGATACTAAAAATAAAACAAGAAAAACATAAAACGAGAGAAGTAAAGTTTTTCGTAGAACAAAAGTTTCTCAAAACACGGAAAAAATTAAAATCTCGAAAAAAAATTTGGGCTGTAGAGGGTTAAATCAGTTTTCAAGCATTTATTGAAGATTTGCCAATGGAAATTTCTAGCTTTTGTAGAGCTAATTTTATAGCTTTTGTGTGATAATTTTTGGACAAAAACTTCCAAAAATATTTTATTTGACCTTAAGAGGAGATAACACAATGATGTTGAAGAAAAATAACGCAATTTGACAAGACAAGGATTTTACATCTGATATTTATTTTGAATTCTTTAGAATCCAAAATTAAAATTCTAATGTTAAAATGTTTTACAAAATCGCTTTATAAAGTCAATATTTGAAATCAAATGCAAAACATGAGCATGCCTTATATTTATTTTTTTTAATAAAAAATGTATATTTTTTCATTTAACAAAACCAAACTCTAGAGTTTTTTTTGAAAAGGTCCTATAAACCATATTTTCAGTTTTTGCTTTTTGAGTGTTTTGAGAACTGCCCTGATTCAGGGGTATTCAAAAACACCAAAAAAGCAAAAATTGAAAATTTGGTTTATAGGACCTTTTAGAAAAAAAAAAACTCTGGAACTGTTTTTGCGATGCCTGTCAAAATCAGATTTACAAATTTCAATTCAATTTAATTCATGTTAAATTGTTGTACTAATCTTAATACAATTTGCTTAACAAATGACAAATTTACAAATTTCATATATTTTTAAGTTCTATTAAAAAAAAGTCCTGTTAAGAAAAACACAAAACACATTTTTAATGATCTTAATTTTGCAATATCAACAGATTAAACAATCTTTCAATCTTACATGACTTGAAAGAGCAGAGAATTTTTTTAAAAGATCTTTTGGTGATATTCCTTAGGAGTGTCAATCATTACTTATTGAAAATAAACATCATAAAATGAATTCCAAGTAGTTTGTTTTCGATTATAAAACTTTTGTTTTAGTAATGCATTATCTAAAAAAAAACTTAGCTGAAAAAAAATTATTTCAGAGGAAAAAATTATTACAATATTTGTTGATTAGGTGTAGTTAAAATTAAAGATTTTTTAAAAATTTCTGTTGTAAACCACAAAAGTAAATTTTTATTAAATAATTTAAATTGAAGAATTTCTCTCGATTTACATTATTATTTGATGGCAATGTTAAAATTTCTAGGTGCAATGTTAATCATGCTAAGTACATTTGTCAATAATAATTTTAAAGATATTCAAAGTGATATAGAGCAATTCCATGTCAAATAGGGAATCGGTTGTACCCAACTCTCTCCGATTTCAATGAAACTTTGTAGACATGTTATCCTACGCTTAAATAAGCCATTTTTGTGTATATGGAGCCAGTTACACTCGATAATGACATTTGAGAAGGGCGTAAGTGTTTTCAATATTTTTGTATTTCGTAATTTGAATATTGCTGTATCTCGAAGCCGTTGCTTTGTATCAAAAAGTGGTCAAAGACAAACTTATAGGAAATTTTACGGGCTTTCCGAAAAAATACACTGAAACAAAAAAACACACCACTTTTAGGAGATTTTTTGATTTTTAAGTTTAAAAGTCAAATTTGAGGGTGAGCCCACGATTTTTTTTCGTTCAAAATTTTTGTGAAAATAGCCTAAGATGTTACAAAAAGACTCACAAAAGATGCAGGATGGAGCAACTCACCTAAAAAAATACAAAAGTCTCGAAAATATTTTTACCGGAAAACTCGTCCGATTTCCCATAAGATTGTGTTTGATCACATTTCAATTGAATGTATGGGCTTACTCAGTAAATGATTTTTGTATTTTTTTAGGTGAGTTGCTCCATCCTGCATCTTTCGTGAGTCTTTTTGTAACATCTTAGGCTATTTTCACAAAAATTTTGAACGAAAAAAAATCGTGGGCTCACCTTCAAATTTGACTTTTAAACTTAAAAATCAAAAAATCTCATTAAAGTGGTGTGTTTATTTGTTTAAGTGTATTTTTTTCGGAAAGCCCATCAAATTTCCTACAAGTTTGTCTTTGACCACTTTTTGATACAAAGCAACGGCTTCGAGATACAGCAATATTCAAATTACGAAATACAAAAATATTGAAAACACTTACGCCCTTCAAAAATGTCATTATCGAGTATAACTGGCTCCATATACACAAAAATGGCTTATTTAAGCGTAGGATAACATGTCTACAAAGTTTCATTGAAATCGGAGAGGGTCGAGAAAAAAGAACCTAAAAAATTCCTGTTTTGGGCTGGAATTGCTCTATAATAAGAATTGTTTGAGTACTATAATGTCACTGAAATTCACATGAAATAAATTTTCTAAAAAATGTGTTATTGTGTTAAAATCGGTCAAATTGAGATCAAACCGGTTTAATATCCATATGATAGTAATTTCATTTTTGTATTAGCAAAATCAAATAAAATTTTGAACTTGTTGTTGACTTATTTGTTGCTCCAACCTTTTTGATAGTGTTAAGATCTTGTTAAGTTAAGTTTCATGTTCATAGTTTTTTTGTCTTCCATTTGATTTTGTCCTTTATTAGGGGAAATATACCCTTTTTTCTGCCTATTTCTATTATCGGCCTATCAGTACTTTGATTATAGAGTACAGCTTTCGTAAAGTGTTTTTGACTATTCCAAAGTTACAAATAGCTCAAATAAAAGTGAGTAAGCAACTCTCCATCGTTGATGTATCAAAAAATGTTGATTTAATAGTGGAAAACTGCAAAAGTGATGAGAATTGGTCAAACGGCTTCGAGTAATTAAAATGGGTATATTTCCCTTATTTGCTTTTTGAGTGGAAATAACAATTCGCAGACATTTCAATATTTAAAATTACTACTCAAAATATAATATTTTAAATTGATTTAATTTTTTAAATAACCTCAATAAAACTTGAAATCAAACATAACCATACAATTATTGCAAAAAGCGATTTAAAATTGAAACAAGTAAACATTTTCATCGTTTTGTTTGAACTTTGGTGCAAAAGCAAAGCAATCCACTTTTACGACCCCTGGGTCTTTTGTGGTCTCTGTTGCAAGTTTCTTCTCATTTCTAGGCGTCCGAAAGTTATGTGTGGTGAGTCACCCAAAACCTCTTATACGCAAACTTTGGTGCAATGATTGTTAAATAATGACATAAGAATTATTATGAACTATATCATAGGTATTGAAAATACAAAAGTTAATGTTATCTAAGTTTTAAAAATTTATATGACACTTTATAAAAAAAAAATAAAGCACAGAAAAAAATTTAATGGTTAAACTCAAAAAAAAAACAATTCTCTTGTGTTAAGCTATGCCCACAAGTTTTGGCCGACTTCCAGCAAACTGCACATTTTCCATTAATCTGCCAATTTTTCTGTACGTATTCTCTCTCTCTCTCTTAAAAAAAGAGTTACAAATCGCCTTCCGCGTATGTACCGGTAAGCTTTGCTACCTTTTTTTGTGTACACACTTACTAACACACAGGCACAAACCATGGACCAACAACGTTGCCAACGCTCAACCACCGTTTGCTTAGCGCAAAAAATACACCGTAAATCGGCTTACTTTCTACAAATCCAGGTGTTTTTTTGTGTTTCGTGTATGTGCATCTGTATCGGTATTTTCCCTCCCAGGTGGATCTGGCCCATCTAGTAACGATGCTGTCGATGCGATACATCACTGAGGTATAACTCAATTTTAGGGAGAAGCTTTGGGTTTTCATTCAAACTTGAAGTAAGTTCAATAACTTTAATTCGAAAATTTCTGTAGTTTGGGTTATTCATGACCTTAAATGTACGACAAAAAATGTAAGACAAAAAAAGGGAACAATACTCACGTAATCATGAAATGCTTTGGCCTCGGATGAATGCTCGCAGGTGTCCCGTCGTTCCGGTGCCGCGCAGTAGAGATCCCAGAATACGCACCACCACGAGTGCAGGAAGCCCGGTGGTTCGCCTAGTGTGATATTCTTCTCCCACCGTATCTGGAGGGACAAAAGTTGGACGAAAATGGGAAATTTTAGAAAAAAAGATGCAAAAATGTTAATGAAAAGCGAAATAAAGAAAACTTACCTCCGATAAGAATGTTTGTGCTGCTTTTGATGCCCCTACGTGTAATAAATATTCATATACATAAAGTGCAATTCTGGAAAGGAAAAAGAGAACGAAAAATTTGGTTAGTAAAATATTCCATGGGCAACACAATATTTAGTATAAGTAAACAGTTTCAAGCATTTATAAATTGTTTTTATTTCGAGAAAAAATAGAATACAGTTCGAAAGTGGTTATGTTACAAATGACTCTTTCGAAAACTGATCCAAGAAATTTTTCGTAAATGAAAATGAAAAGAAAAACCTAGATACTAAATTTCCCTCTGCAAGTCGTTACAACAACCAGAGCTTAAACTGCTCGAAATAAATTAAGTGAAAACATCCCAACACAAATAATGACGAACAACTCTGCAGCAGAAAGAGCAACAAATCACCGCAAAATCAACGATCCGCGCGAAAAAGGTGGTTGCCTCCTTGGCCGGCCATAAATTTGGCACACATACATTCCGACCAAGCCGCGTCTAATACCGGTCTTTTGCGGTTGGTCGGTCGGTCGGTGGTTTATGCTCTCTTGAGCAGCTGGCTGTCAAAGCATTGCGAGCTTACGATACGTGTGTGGTAACGCCACCACTACCAACTTCCCTGGACGGAGGACCATATGCTGGACATAAACAGACCAACGCTGGAAGATACCGGTTTTGAACTGACTTTTCCAAGACTGACGCGTTCAGGCGTGCAATTTTTGAGTTCTCAATTTCAGTCTTACTTGGTTTTTGTACAAAATTTACAAATCACCCATTTCCAAAAGTTAGACTGACAACAACACCCAATTCTAGTCAAGTGTGTTATTATTGTTTGACTTTTTGGCTGTTTTTGTTGACAGTTTTCTCTGGTAAGCAAATATTTTGACTTCTACGTAAATAAAGTCATAGATGACCGCCACAACTTCAAACGAATACTCCAGCAAACTTGGCCAACGTTCTACCTCAAGCAAAACAACATGCTAACTTAAACTGCAAATAATCAATCTCCAAGAAGACAGTCCAGCGCAGCAGCCACAAAAAACTTGTCTCAGAGTTGGTTCGCAACCGAAAAAACCTTGAGCTGCTGGATGGTGTCGAGATTGATTGTACAAAAAAAAACAACACTCGCGAATCGATTTAAGTTTTGCGCACAAGACTGAAGTTAGTCTGTCAGTGATCAGTGGCCTTGGCTACCTCATGGTTGATCAGCAGTAGCTATACTCTGGTTGGCCAAGGGGGTCGCTCGAGTCGAATTGGAAAGACCACCAGACGAGGTCAGAGTTTCTGAAGAAGGGGTGTGTAACGGCTGGGTAGACTTTTGACTTTTGAGTGTTTTAAACTAAAAATTTATACTTTTGTACTAGATTATCCCAAGTCCTTCGGAAAAGTTCACTTCGGATAACCATAACAGGAGATTTTTTTAGTTACCTCTTTTTTTGAGGTTGTTAAGCTCAAATATCCCAAGTAACATTTTTAAACCAACTAGCCACCACCAAGTTTTATTAAGGGTTTATTGTAGCATCTTGATTGCCTAATAGTTTTATTTGAGCATTCACCGCAACCAACAAGCAATTGCTAATAAATAGGTTCTAACAGGGTTTTATGCCTCGGACATAAAACCGGGTGGAAATAAAAGCCGTCTGGCTTTCAATAAGGTTTTATGCAAGTTTTAATAGAGGCTTGAAAACCAGATGGCAATGCCTTGCCAAACGGTTTTATCGCATGCTTTGTTAAAACCTAGGGTGTTGTAGCTGTCAAGTGCCATTAGGCATGTAAAAAGCTCACTTAAAACCATAAGCTCCTAAAAGAGCATTTATCGCGGCCAAATAGCAGTGCATAAATATGGCGCTAAACGCGTGCTCTGATTGAATATGATTGACCGCCATCTTGATTGAAAAAATAGAAAACTGAAAAATTTGATTTAAATTTAATGAAAACACACATTTATGCTGAATTTCTGGTATGATTAATATAGCGATAGATGTTTGAAAATATTTTGAACATTTTTTTCAAAAAATTGCAATAAAGTATTTTTTAACATTAAACACTATGATTACAAAATATTGATTTTTGATGAAGCGAGTTGAATTTTTTGGCTCTATCTCCCCTACATTTATCAATAAAATTTCAACCGCAGCTGAATTTGAGTCATCAATTGCGAGAAATAAGTATTCAAATTATTTGGATTACCTCTAATATCTATTATTTATCATCGCCATTTTTGACAACCATCTCCATAATTTCATTTGACAACCTATTTGGCATAAGACGTTTGAAGACGTATGAAATGTCATTTTTCCATAACTCCTGACTAGGTTTTAACAAAGTTTTTATCAAGGCTTTGAGGATGTTGTTAGGATTCAGTTGTAAAGCCTTAAACTCCTATGTAGGTTTTATAAAAAGGCCGTAACAACCTTTTGCGGAGGTCCTTTTGGGTTTTAAGTGGGGTTTATCAAGGTTCTGGGGAGTTTGTTACTACTAAGGGGTTTTAATGTTGGTTTTGGCTGATAGGTTTTATAGCGGTTGTGACAGCTTTGATAAAGCCTAAAATGTTACTTGGGATGACTCCAAAAAACCTTTAAGAATACAGTAAAACAATCATGATAATATTGCATCTGGGAATGGGTACATCTTTAAGGTCTACAAAAAAAGGTAATTTTAACTAAACATTTTAAAATTTACCTCGATTTTGCTACTTTTTCAATGTAAATAGCGGCAATATTACATCATAAATGAGGTAATACTAAACCTAAAATTTTTAGACCTTCAAAATTTACACTATTTTCTAAATGTGTGATTTGGAATTTTGAAGCTAAAATGACAGTCAATTTTGGCAAAGTATAACAAATGATCACGACTCATTTATGACTTCTATTTTTTTTTTTTTTTTTTTAGGCACAGAATAAAAACTTTTCTTCAACAAAATAAGTTTGAAAAATCTTTTTAAGTGTACTAAATCTACATGTAAATTGTTTCAAGTTAATTTCTTTGCGTTTTTTTTTAAACAAAATTGCCTTTAACCTTAAGCTTTCCCATTATTCCTCATCATTTTTGAGATGCCAAAAATTTCAATTATTGGATGCACATTTTTAGACTAATTAATCAGAAAATGTTATCAAAACATTAGACAGATAGATTATTTTATTTCAAAAATGTGAATTTTAAGCCGATTTGGTACGAAATTTTCTTGTCATAAATTTATCATAAAACTACAATTAAGGTTGTAAAAGTTGGCCTAAAATATTATTTTTCATAAACTTTCATAAAAATCGGTCGAACACCCAAAATTACCCTCACCAAAAACATTAAGGTGGAACAGGACGCCAGTTCTTGGACAGCTTTCGTTCAACTTAAATCAATCTCTGATTGCTTGCTATCTTTATATTCATTATTTGCAAAAAATACTTTCAGATTGTTTTCAGCTGATTATAATTCTATTTCTATTGCAATTTGGAAGATTTATGAGTAGGGCTAGTGATTTTTCACGGTAAAAAAAATACGTGGCATACCTGAGGGAAAAGTGTCTAGTTCTTGTGAATCTAGTTTTTTTTTTATTTTAAGGATATCCAGTTTAGGTTGTCGAATTCGTTCTTATTTTTAAGTTACGAACAAATAATCTATAATTTATTTTAAAAATGCCAGTTTCTAAAAATTCAAATTTTACAGCAATTTTACGGTATCCTGAAATCATCCTTAAATTAACTGAAAAAAATTGTTATTTGAAAATAATTGTGTTCAAGAAAGAAACTGAAAAGGTAAACTTACAATACGATACAAAATATAACCCCCTGACACAAAATATTCATGGCAATAAAAATTATGAGCTCATTTTGCAGGATTTTTAAAAGCAGAATTTACGATTCAGCCGTACTGTTTTTACTGAGAGTTTTGAAAGTATTTGCTTTTTTTGCTGAAATATCTCTAAAACAAAGCCCATCCTTAAACATCTTGGATTCACCAAAGGTAGAATCAGTAAAATAAGAAAACTAATATTGTAGAGTTTATTTTTTTGCAAAGGTCCTATAAACATATGAAAAACAATAGCTTACAGAACCTTTTTTTTTTTAAAAAAACTCTAGATATCTTGTTTGCTTATGGTTTTTAGCTAAAAGAAAATTGTGTACCTATTTCCAACATGTTTTGGGTTAAATTTAATTTAGGACAGTTTTTTTTTAACATTTTATACTAAAATTAAAAAAAAAAAGCATTGCAAAGTGGATGATTCTATTTCTAATAATATGTATTGTGTTTCAAATCTAATTGAATGATTTTTTTTATTTAAGATCAAAATTTTTAATTTGTTTAAATCTTTCCTTCCTTTTGTGCAATTTGTTAAGCGTTATATTAATAAATTTTACACAAAATTGAAAATAAAAAAGCTATAAATGCTCTCTCAATCAAAGCATATTTCGCTGGAACTTTTCGTAAAAAAAATGTAAAAACAAGTTCCAATATTAATATTTTGTTAATTAACAAAATTAACAGCCCGTTGACAATTTTGTGGGTTATTTGAAATAAAAAAAAAAATCTATGCTTCAATACACTGAGGAGCGCGAAAAATAACTAGCCATATTTATTAGGAAGTGATATGAACTTTGAAAAATATTTGCAAATGCCTAATTTTACCTAAAATAATGTGTACATATTTTCAACAGGAACTGATGAAAATTTCACCAATTCAATTTTTACACTCAATCTAAATTACCATCATTTTTTTTACTGTGTACAAACTGGTTTCCCGAAACAAGAAAAGTAAGAACAAGGTTTCATTTAAGTAAAAAAGACAAATCTGACAATGCACAACATTTCTCATGATAAGCAACAGGAATATAAATTTTTCGAAGCAATCAGAAACAACAGTAAACATTTATGGTAAAATATAAGCAAAACTGAACTTTAAAAAATTGTCGCCTGAATTAAATAAAAATATACTGCAGTTAATCAATTTGATGAGAAAAATCTATTTGATAATGTTATTTTAATGACAGTCTTGGCTAGGTATTGCCTCGAAAAATGTGAAAATTTGCATCTTTTAATGAGTGACTAAACTTTTCCCACAAGATTGAAGTGAAATTACATCGAAAAGAGGCAGACGTATATAAAATTAAAAAAAAAACACACACACGATTGTATGACTAATTATGGCAAGTTCCTTTGAAGTCAATTTGGTAGCGAACTTTGGATATTCGAGGCTTAGGATATTTGAGTCTAAACTTAATTAGAATCGATAACTGAACAAATCAAATTGCAATATGAATGAAAATCCTAGAAAGATCGTAATTAAAAAAAAGCCTTGAAAACATACCTTCTGCAAATGTGCTTGATAACAGAAAAACAAAAGGCCACATCTATTCACATAAGTTTGCCAGAATGCATATTATCTCTTCCGAGAGTGCAGCGCACTTGCCCTCATTCACAAACACTGCTCGTAAACCAAAACTAATCCCAGGTGTAAGCCCTTCCGGATTCCAGAAGGGCCAAACATGTTTCCTCTGTGTTTGCATATCCTGTGTGCTGTTCTTCTAGAGTACTGATAGCACGAAAGTTCACATTTTCTGCTGTATTTTTTTCATATAAAATTAACTTGTGTAGTAGTTTTAGGCATTTTTTAGGAATAGAATGAAATATCATTAAATTTTCATGAAATTCTAAAATTCTTCCACTTTTTCAACAAGTGACCATAAGAACCGTCACAGAGTCCTTTTTTGCTATGTTGACCCGAGAATATATGTAAATTAAATGCTTGGCGATAGTTTTGCCCATAATTTATGTATGTCACACACACACGGACACACACGTAACCTGTGCTCGAGGAAGCGACCAGGCAGCAAGGGGCGTGTGAAGGGGTCACAAGTGTGAGTGGTCTCGTGCCAGAGTTGTTTTATTTTACAAAACAGTATTTTTTTTTCTTTCGTTCCTTCCTGGCCAGAGATTGTTGATAGACGACGATGACACACACAAACATTGATAGTTAGCACTTAGTGCTGGTGGTTTTTGTGGTGTGTCTAACCCCACGTCTAACTATATGTGCATGTGGGGTAACGCTACATAAATTATGTAACGTTTGGTGGTGTTGGAGTTGGTGAGCATAAATGCAGTACATACATCGAGCTCGAAAACCAAACCACCACCAGCAAAGCTAAAAGCGGCTAACAAATCGTTGTGGTAGTGGTTACAAAATACAAACTTTTACACTAACACACACCACCACAACACTAGTCATTGCTGCTAATGACGACGGGCTGCTGATCATCATTGGCGAAACGGGAAGATTAGGGTTGTTCAGCTGTGTGGATTTTGTACGTCAATCTCAGGCCAGCTACCTGTAAGCTGTTAGCCGAAGAAAATGATCGAAATTTGTAACGGTGACCATCTTCGGAGAATGAGATGCTGCGGTTGTTGTTGTTTTCTCAGTTGGCTGGAACGAATTCACTGCCGGATGTTTGAACTCAGATTGGAGGTGCGCGTCACACGCACCTGTTTCTGATATCAGGTGTTTGGTGGACGTCATTGGAAAAAGATTTTTGTTCTAATTGGGATAACTAAAATGTTTTTCAATTTCGTTGACACAAAACTTGCTTTTTAAATTAAGTTATTTAGGTTTTTATCAATTTCAGAAATATTTGGTCAGATTATAATGTCATTTCTGATTTATATTTTTATTTTATTTCTGAATGTTGCCCATGCATGCATTAAAAATAAGTCATCTTTCCTTTCATGATATTAATATCAATCGCAAAAAATCTAATTTATGTAGCAGAGACCAAACTATAAAATAATCTTCAAATTTTAAAATCTTCAATTCAATCTAGAAAACTGGAAATCCTTAAATATTTAAATTTTCAAATCTTAAAGTTCTTCTTATCTTCAAATCCTGAAATCTTAAATTTTCAAGTATTAAAATCTTGAAATCTACAAATCTTCATATCTTTAAATCCTCAAATCTTCAAATCTTCAAATCTTCAAATCTTCAAATCTTCAAATCTTCAAATCTTCAAATCTTCAAATCTTCAAATCTTCAAATCTTCAAATCTTCAAATCTTCAAATCTTCAAATCTTCAAATCTTCAAATCTTCAAATCTTCAAATCTTCAAATCTTCAAATCTTCAAATCTTCAAATCTTCAAATCTTCAAATCTTCAAATCTTCAAATCTTCAAATCTTCAAATCTTCAAATCTTTAAATCTTTAAATCTTCAAATCTTAAAATCTTAAAATCTTAAAATCTTAAAATCTTAAAATCTTCAAATCTTCAAATCTTCAAATCTTCAAATCTTCAAATCTTCAAATCTTCAAATCTTCAAATCTTCAAATCTTCAAATCTTCAAATCTTCAAATCTTCAAATCTTCAAATCTTCAAATCTTCAAATCTTCAAATCTTCAAATCTTCAAATCTTCAAATCTTCAAATCTTCAAATCTTCAAATCTTCAAATCTTCAAATCTTCAAATCTTCAAATCTTCAAATCTTCAAATCTTCAAATCTTCAAATCTTCAAATCTTCAAATCTTCAAATCTTCAAATCTTCAAATCTTCAAATCTTTAAATCTTTAAATCTTTAAATCTTTAAATTTTCAAATCTTCAAATCTTCAAATCTTTAAATCTTTAAATCTTCAAATCTTCAAATCTTCAAATCTTCAAATCTTCAAATCTTCAAATCTTCAAATCTTCAAATCTTCAAATCTTCAAATCTTCAAATCTTCAAATCTTTAAATCTTTAAATCTTCAAATCTTCAAATCTTCAAATCTTTAAATCTTTAAATCTTTAAATCTTTAAATCTTTAAATCTTTAAATCTTCAAATCTTCAAATCTTCAAATCTTTAAATCTTTAAATCTTTAAATCTTTAAATTTTCAAATCTTCAAATCTTCAAATCTTCAAATCTTTAAATCTTCAAATATTCAAATCTTCATATGTTCAAATCTTTAAATGTTTAAATCTTCAAATATTCAAATCTTCATATGTTCAAATCTTCAAATCTTCAAATCTTCAAATCTTCAAATCTTCAAATCTTCAAATCTTCAAATCTTCAAATCTTCAAATCTTCAAATCTTTAAATCTTTAAATCTTTAAATCTTTAAATCTTTAAATTTTCAAATCTTCAAATCTTCAAATCTTTAAATCTTCAAATCTTCAAATCTTCAAATCTTCAAATCTTCAAATCTTCAAATCTTCAAATCTTCAAATCTTCAAATCTTCAAATCTTCAAATCTTTAAATCTTTAAATCTTCAAATCTTCAAATCTTCAAATCTTCAAATCTTCAAATCTTCAAATCTTTAAATCTTTAAATCTTTAAATCTTTAAATCTTTAAATTTTCAAATCTTCAAATCTTCAAATCTTTAAATCTTTAAATTTTCAAATCTTCAAATCTTCAAATCTTTAAATCTTTAAATCTTCAAATCTTCAAATCTTCAAATCTTCAAATCTTCAAATCTTCAAATCTTCAAATCTTTAAATCTTTAAATCTTTAAATCTTCAAATCTTCAAATCTTCAAATCTTTAAATCTTTAAATCTTTAAATCTTTAAATCTTTAAATCTTTAAATCTTCAAATCTTCAAATCTTCAAATCTTCAAATCTTCAAATCTTCAAATCTTCAAATCTTCAAATCTTCAAATCTTCAAATCTTCAAATCTTCAAATCTTCAAATCTTCAAATCTTCAAATCTTCAAATCTTCAAATCTTCAAATCTTCAAATCTTCAAATCTTCAAATCTTTAAATCTTTAAATCTTCAAATCTTTAAATCTTAAAATCTTAAAATCTTCAAATCTTCAAATCTTCAAATCTTCAAATCTTCAAATCTTCAAATCTTCAAATCTTCAAATCTTCAAATCTTCAAATCTTCAACTCTTCAAATCTTCAAATCTTCAAATCTTCAAATCTTCAAATCTTCAAATCTTCAAATCTTCAAATCTTCAAATCTTCAAATCTTCAAATCTTCAAATCTTCAAATCTTCAAATCTTCAAATCTTCAAATCTTCAAATCTTCAAATCTTTAAATCTTTAAATCTTTAAATCTTCAAATCTTCAAATCTTCAAATCTTTAAATCTTTAAATCTTTAAATCTTTAAATCTTTAAATTTTCAAATCTTCAAATCTTCAAATCTTTAAATCTTCAAATATTCAAATCTTCATATGTTCAAATCTTTAAATGTTTAAATCTTCAAAAGTTCAAAACTTATCTTAAACTTTTTTAAATTAAAGTGAGGTTCTTCAAAAAACCTGCAACTGTTTGTAAAGCGTTTATTTTATTTGAAATTTAAGTTTTAACGGTACACATCAACCATAGCTTTTGCACCCAGATTTCTGTAACAGACACTTTAGTATCTTCAATACTACGGGAACTATCGATATAATTTTTTATTCATCCCCTAAATTACTGACTTCGTAGTTATTTACAACAATTTTTTTATATTTTTGCAATCAGATTCTTGCAGGAAGTTTGACAATTTTGGAATAAGAAGGTGCACAGCAACGAAGGAAGTTGTTGTCTTCTTATACCAAAATAGTCAAACTTACGGACCCAATCCTGCAATATTGGGAATGTAAAATTAATCAAACTTTGTTGTAAATTACTTTGTGGACCGTACTTTAGGGGATGAATAAAAAAATATTTCGATAGTACTCGTAGTTTTGAAGATACTAAAATTGCCTCATGAAAACATGTTTTTTTTGTGAACGCAAGTTAATTTTTGTAAAAAAAATTATCAGTATTTACCGGTTGTGCAGAAAATTGTGTTGTAATACAATAGATAAACAAAAAAATACTTACCAAATGATTAACAATTTAAAATTAATTTGTATTAAAACAATAGCAAATCATCAAAATATTTTCTTTTTCCAAAAAAGTTGAAAACAATGCGAAAATCGCCCTAAATAAAGGAAAACCCTCTTGCCAAACTATGCGGTCAATCAGCTAGCCAGCCAACCAACACCGTTTCGCAACCGGTCTAGTTCGTATTGGGCACACAATCGGCAGGGTGTTTTGCACACAAACTTATACGTGAACGGGTAAATTTGTGTATGTACTGTACACAGAGGAGGTACTCACTCAGGAATAACAATTTAAATTTCAAAAAATATATATTCAAAAATCTGTCCATTTTTTCAATACTCTTCTTCAAGGAAAAGTAGTTGAAACGATTTGATAAAATAGTGAGTACACAAATTTTTTTTTTTTTTAATCAAGTAATTGATTGGGTAGTCTTCGATCGAAACTCTATGATAAATTCAATTTTAATTCTTGTTGTTAAGAAATTCGTGACTAATTAATAATTTTCAAATAAATTTGAAACATATTTTTAGTCCACTCTTATCTCCTCTTAGAGTGAGTGAGAAGGAAACCCAAGCAGAAGGAGTGAGACAGAATGCAAATAAACACAGCTCGCACACTCACTCACTCATAGCCAGTAAGAAGAACAACAGTTTGCAAGAAAAAAAAACACAACTCCTATCGCGATGTAGACGCGAAAAAAGCGCAGCACCACCAAACCAAAAGTAAATCGCGATAAAACAAGAACACATCAAAAAGCGCAAAGAAAGCAAACAAGTGTGAGTGAGTGTGGAGACGACGACGACAATGACGACAATCGAGCGCAACCAGCAAAAAAAGCGAAAAGCGAATCGCCAAGAAGGGAAGAAGATTTTTGACGTGAATGTATAAATAAAATTTTATTAAAACGAATATCGGAACATCATTCGTGGTAGGGGAACTATACCCTTTTTCAGCCTATTTCTATTATCGGCCTATCATCACTTTGATCATGAATTACAGCTTTCATAAAGTGTTTTTGACTGTTCCAAAGTAATAAATAGCTCAAATAAAAGTGAGCAAGCAACTCTCCATTGTTGATACATCTCAAAATGTTGATTTAATAGCGGAAAACGGCAAAAGTGATGAGAATTGGTCGATCGGCTTAGAGTGATTAAAATGGGTATATTTCCCCTAAGTACACGCGGAGGAAGGTAAAGGAGGACCACACGAAAAAACGACGACGACGACGAATTGACGTACGCTGGCCGGTCTAATGATTCGGGTGTTCGATATTTTTTATTTGCTTCGATTTTGTCTGTGTGTTGCTGAGAGTGTTTGGGCACTTTGTATGGAAATCTAAATTTAGAACATAGATTTGAGATGGGAATGGGTAGATGGACAAATTTGAAGAAGGAAATCATTTTAAGATATGATATTGAACAAGTTAAAATTTATTTGATTGCTAGGAGTCGTGCAATAAATCTTCAGATAGATTGGCGAATAAAGAAATCTTGCCGCATATTGGTACAAACTCTGATTTGAAAGATATGAATGTTTGAAAAATCTATTAAAAATCAGTTCGAAAGCTTAATGAAATTCCCAATCGAAAAGTACACTTCATTTTATTTGTTTGATAAAATTTACCGTTTTTAAGTTCCAACTACCTAAATTTTATATTTTTAGGATTTTCGAGTTTAAAAAATTCTTCCCTGAAAAAAAAACCTGGCTGAGAAAAAGAATTCGAAAGCATGAGAATGATTTTTTTTTTAGTGTTGCCTAATTTTAATTTAAGCCTGTAATTTTCAATTCACTATATCTTGGAAACCATTACGCAAAATTAAATGATCTTTAAAAAAATTAAATTGAAAGGATAAAAAATAGATATTTTTATTTTTTGAATACAAAATGCCGAAAATGTATTATAGCTACTAATTTCCGATATTATATATGAAATCGGAAAATTTTATGAAAAAAGTATAAGGTGATTTTCGAATACAAATTCAATTTTGATTTAAAAAACGATTTTTAGCATTTTTTGTTGGCCAGATTTTCGGTATTCGCAAGAAACACATTTTTCAAAAAATCATATCTCCTAAACCAGATTTTGCACTACCACGCACTATGGCTAAAAAGATGTCTTTATAGATTAAAAAAAAATCTTTAAAAAAAATAAAAATTAAAAAAAATGGGAATTTAACGTTTAGTCATCCAAAGTTGCGTCTCCATTTTTTTTCTGAAAAGTCCTAATCATAACCTACAACTTTGCCTTAACTTAACCTTTGGTGTAAATCGATCAGAAAATCCCTTCTCAAGCAAAATAACTTCTTTTGACATAGGGAATGCATGGACAAAGTTTCATCCAAATAAAAATAATTATTTAAAGATTGCGAAAAAAAATTTGAAATTGTGAATAAAAAATATTAAAAACTCCTTTCTTAAAAATCTTTTTATTAATCAACAAAATTTATGTTTTTTTCTATACACTTGGTTTATTTACAATAATATGTTTATCGTTATCATATTTTGCAAATGTCAATCGACTTTGCTGGAAATAAATTCATAATCATAAAATTAAATTAAAAAAAATTAAAAAATAAAAAAAATGCTTAAAACCTTCAGAGTTATTTTTTTCTTCTGTTTTCTGCCATTAACCAGAAAAAAAATTACAAAACAAGCGCTAGTATATAATATTTAAACAAAAGCCAATATTTTTAAATCTTTAACAGAAATGTAAAAAAATAGCAGGGAAAAATATACTTAACAATTTATTTAATAAGAAGTATGAAATTTAATCAAATAAGTAGTAAAAGTCTAAAATATTTATTTTTCAATAAAATTAAACTTATTATCATTTTAATTGATACTGCAGTTACATTTTACAGTAGCATTCAAAGATGTATTGCTAAATCTTGAGCAACTGAAATCTTGAAATAGTGAACAAGCGATTTTTGCACTGATTTTTCTCCGCGTGAATAGCAAAAAAATACATCAAAGTTTACAGATTCATTCTCTAATGTGATAAATTCCGTAGTAACAGATCAATAGGGCGAATCTGCGTTTGTAAACAAGCATTCAATCCCTTTTGCTCAAGTGACCGTTCACGTCAAGTAAGAGAGGGATAGACTGCTCGTTTACAAACGCAGATTCGCCCTTCTGAACTGTTACTACGGAATTTTTCTGTTGAAAAATACTTATTAAACACTTATAGGAAATGCAAAATATATGTCCAAACAACGTCTTGAAGCCTTAAACTTAAAATACAGTTCATGGATTTCAAAAAATAACCGATGGATGTTAGAACGGTCATTTGATAATAAAGTGAAATAAACTTTTCTAAACAAATGAAACATTTTAAATTGATCGAAAAGGGATTGTAACGACTCCGTAAAAGCTAGATGAAAACATTCAATGCAGCGAGCAGAATGTACTGTTTGTAAACAAACCCATTGCGGTTTTTCATTGATTTTTCTGCAAAAGAAAACAGTGTTCTAAAACAATCTTTCAGTTTGATTTAAATTCTTATAGGATGCAAATTCTATCAGTTCGAAACAATAATTTCAAAAAAATAACTTTTAAATATAAAAATCATTCCATCTCTTTCTCACAATGTCACTAATTTTCTCATTCCTGAGCAATGAGAAATGAGACGATGAGACACTGAAGGCAACATAGAGTTATCTACGTGCGCATGTATTGCGTGTACGAACACGAAAAAAAGTGAAGTTAAATTTTGTACCGTCCAGCAAAACAAATGACGTGCTAGTGTGCGTGAGAGCGGGCTTAGATAACTCTATTGGCCAAGCCAGAAATCACAGGAGAGGAGTCTTCTCCACCAAATCTTCTGAGGAGTAGGGGAGCAGAAGGGGAGCAAGTGAGCATTGTATTCTTTTGTTCTTTTGACACATGCTCAGCTTTTTCTCTCTTTCTCACAAGTCTCTTATGATGTAGCTTTGACAGGACGAACCAACACATGGACGCAAGACGACAGACTTGAGCCATGGAGTGGGGCTTTCCAGGGGGAGGTAAATAAGCTCCATTACATAAACGGTGGTGGCGATTAGAGGTTATGTTTTTTTGTTGTTGTTGTGTTGCTCCTTTGAAGCTATCTTTTGCAGTTCTTCTTCGAGTAGGTTTTTAAAGGTGGGAGAAGGTGGATTATGTACACTCTCAAGAAGTGGTAAGGGAGGGGTGGCTTTATTTGCCTGTTCGTTGTGGAGTTTTATTTTGCTGGTGTTATTTTTGCACGCAGATTCTGATTTTGCGAATGATTTCATATGCTGGTGACGACCAAGTCGTGGAAGCCACTTCTTTTTCTTTTGACGTCGTCGACGACGACGTGTGCCAAGGTGAACCACTTTAGTTTTTGCTCTCCTTTGGACACTTTTGCCGTGCAGACTCTTGATATTTAGTCAGATATCGTACCTTAAAGTTGGGTTAAAGCAGCGGTTCGGACAAAAAGAACTGAGAGTCACCAGCTATGAAACCGTCGGACAAATCTCATAATTAACGTCAATTTGCTGAACCAATTGAAAGACATTCCTCAGCTCATTGAGTTCGTTGAAAGTTTTTATTCGGTCAGTCGTAAAAAAAACCCAACTCAAACTCATTCATTGAAAAGAGAGCACAAAAAAAAGAGTCCCTGGAAAAATTCCATTGCGAGGAGCTCTACATTGTCGAACCATCGTTAGTTGGTCCAATTAGCATGGAACTCCCACGCGTACATAATCCAGGGCATATATTTTTTGCTTTTCTTTCGCACTTCTGCAAGAAATGTGAACAAGTGACATTTTTTCTGAAAATATTCAAAATTAAAGTAACAAAACAAATCTAAAAAAATATAAATTTAATGACCACCCTATCCAATTGTTATTCATTTCATCGCCAGCCCGATATCGGGCGTTTGTCGATCTTCGTTTTTTTTTTTGCATGTCGTAGTCATCTGAGCGATCTTCGACTTCGGACTGAGAGTATCACCATCCAAGTGTTCGTGCGTGTATTAATGCGCGAACGCGTGCGTGTCTGGCGTTCTAGACAGAAGCAGCAGCAGCAAGCACGTTGAATGCACTATTTTTATGTGTTGGTGGCGTTTGATGTCACATGGAAGAAGGGAGAGGGGGGGGACTTGAGAATGTTCTACAAATAGCTCGTTTTGTTCGTACAACGGGGAAGTGAAAGTGAACGTTGGAAGAATTGGTTTTTGCATCGATACAATGTTGACGGGCGAAAATAGTTAGTTTGTATGATTATCCAGTAATTCATTGTATAATATATTGTATATTGAAATTGTATAGAGCGGTGCAAAATTCAGAATAATATTTTATTACTTTTATACATGAAATTTTTAAGTTAATTAATATAACTATAAAAATTATTAAAACCCAAAAACTCGATAAAAGTTTTTAGGAAAATGATTTAAAATATTATGAAACCAGAAAAATAGCTATTTTGTATGGACAATTGCAAATTTTTAAATGAACCTAAAAAAAATATTCTTAACTTTACGAAAAAAATATTTTCGGAAATGGTCACTCATGGATACTATTTAGAAATAAATCGAAAAACTGCAAATTTTTAGTTAAAATCATACTATAAGTGGTCAAATCTCGAAAACGGTGCACTTGATCAACCCGAACAGACGGTAACTGAATTCATGCCATTTCAATAACAAATGCTGTTAAAATAACAGAAAGTGTTATGGGTTCTTCTTGAAAAATATTTTTTTGCATTTTGGGTTTAATAATAGTTTATGTTATCATAACAAAATTTGTTAATGATTGATATTGATTGAAAACCAAAACAACTTTGGAATAACTAAAAATGTTATTAGTCTGTTATTACAATAGCAATCCAATAACAAAAAAAAACATAACGGCGAATAACAAAACTTGTTATAAATGACATAAAATGTTATTGGCCTAGTATTTTCAAATATCAAAAAATGTTATTCCAAGGTTATCCAAGGGTTCCGTCTGCTCGGGAACATTTATGTAAAATACTTTTCGTTTGCAAATTCGATTTTACATAAAAACTGTTGTCAAAAAAGATTTCAATATTTCAAATTATCACAACTCGGTGGCAAATGCATCTTTTCTATAGCTCGTAATATCCTCTAAAACATATTTAAAAATAGAGGTTAAAATCCTGATTTTTGTAGATTTCTTTTAAGTAAAAAGAGTTAGGCCGATGCAAATATTTTTTGAAGTTTAAATCCCTGGACTCTGGCCAAAGTCGAGAAGGAGGACAAAAAAAATATATATAAAAATTGAAATAACAAGCCATGGCATTCACATTTTAATGAAAAAAGAGTTTTAAAACGCATTTTACACCTGCTCAGTTGTATTGTAATCATAAGTTTTCAAAATATCTAAGTATTGATGAACTTTTTTTTTCAGCCTAAAAAAAACTTTTTGCATTACTATGCATCGAACTTTCACAAAAATTCAAAATATTTTTGGTCGATCTCAAACATGCTAAATATAATTTTAACGCAGCGACAAAAACTTCAAAAAATATTTGCAAGGGCCTTAATTAAATGGGCAAAACATATTTCCGTGTACCTTTTTTCCTAGTAGTCCCCATAAATACCAAAAACTTTGCCAAAAACACTAAATCGATCAGTGAAACTATATATTTTTTGAAAAAAAAATGGATTTTATAAAGATTTGAAAAAAGTTCTTTTTGAAAAAAAAAAATAAAAAAAGTGGTTTAAAAACAATTCTAAAAACGTTTCATTTGTTTTTCAAAAAAAATATTTTTGGATGTTAAATAGAATTTTGGTATCGTTAAGTATTTTTGTGATATTTCGATTAAAGGCTCCGTTTCTAAGTTAAAACCAGTTTTTGGTCAAATTTTTCGTAAAATTTGTCTTTTATCAAAGTTTAAAAATAGTGTCCAGTATTAATCTGACCATAGAAATGACTTTTCAATAAATGAAAACTAGGAAAAATACATATTTCGAAATAATATCGAATATGCCCTCATTTTTTCAATCTGGCAACCATTTAATACATTTCAATTTAAAAAGATGAAATCTTTGATAAATTTTCTCATTTTTGAATATTTCCTGAGTTTCAAAATCACGTATGGTTTATTTATAAAGGCTTAAAACTTAATATTGAACCTTTGCAAATCATTTTGAAAAAAAATATTGAAATTATGACAGAAACTGAACTGTAATCCCACTATCCTAAATAATATGTAAATTTAAAAAAAAAATCAGCAGATTAAACCAAGTTTGAACATTTCTTTTAAATAAATCTCTGGAATCTCAAAACAACATATTTTGACTATATTTTAAAGGGCAAACTACTAATGATTCAATTTAAGTTTTGATTAGTTGAAAGAAATGCACATAACCCTAATTTTAGAAATTTTCGTTAAATGATTAAAAAATTTAAAGTGATATGCTTTTTAAAAAAAACTCAATTAATAATAAATGAACCAATAAAAATATTAAAACTTAAATTTCTCCATGAAAAAATCCAAAGAGGTTACAGAATAAAACAATCATAGGTTTGGATGTCCCTTGAATAAATTTACTTCATATTAAATATGTTTTCATTAATACATTTCAAATCAACGCTTTTAGTTTATAAGTCAATCAATTTAATTCAGCTCAAAAGATATTATGCATGGTTTATGTTGTGTTTGCAAGAAGTGTTTGGATTGAAAGCAATACATATGAATTCAATTGAGTATTATACAAAATAATGATTTTGCCTGTTTCTAACAAATTCTTGTTTATGTGAAATTTGATTCAGATTTTTTTTCTAATTTAAATTGGTAATCTTTCTCAATTTTGCTATATTCTTTTATTTTGCCAGTTAAATAAAAATAATTTAGAAATAAGCAAAATCCTTTAGTAATTTGTTGAGGCGACCAAATAAGGTAAATAACTAACTGAAGGAAAAACCTCTTACACGTGTCACATGGTATCCACGTCAATCTCCAGTAAAGCACGATAAACTCGCACTAAATAAGAAACAGAAAACTTCCCTCTCCTCTCAAGCGCGTAAAGATTTATGTGTTTCCCCCTTCTAACGCTAGCAAAACTTTTCCAAGCTCCCTTCTTCTTCGGGGTCATGGTCAACGCCGACGACGACGTCAACTCGAGCCTCGTTATGCTCTTTAGCCTTAACGATCTGTTGATTTTTACTGCCCCTTAACGAGCCACAGCCTGTTTCCCAGACTGTCCGAGGGAAGGGACCTACTGATTAGCGCGAATGGCGATTTTTTTCTGTCGGTTTTTAACGACAGGTAGATAAGAGTCGAACCGGCCTTCAAGGTCGACAACCGGTTGCCTACCTGTAGGAGGCACGTGTGCGTGTTTGGGAGTATAGCTTAAGGAGTTGAGTTGTTACAGTAAAAAAGAAGTACTTACTTTTCTCTAGCTTGTGCATCCGACGGCACCGCTGCCCCCTTTCCTTTAGCGTACATTTTGATAACACTTAATTTTTAAATATCTTCCTCTTAAACGTTACACTCTAGTATCAACTTGTTTACACCCGCGTTTTAAGGTGAAGTGCGCGCACCTGCCCTTCTGCACTGGTACAAATACGCACACCAATTTTACGCACTTGCTCCCACGCTCTCACACACACAAGCGCTCACTGTGGGAGCTGATTTTCTTCGACAATTTGTTGGTTTTTTTCCTTTAAGTGTGTGTTTTTTTCTGCTCTTGTTGACGTTTCAATTTGACAGCCCGGATCCGGACTGCGTGTGACCTGTGGGTACAGGAGTTTGTCACTGTGCACTGTTGGTTGTTTGTTTACTTCAAGTCCGGCGACCGGTTCTGGGGAAAAAGAAAAGATAAAGAAAATAACACAATTATTCCATCATGTAGTACAGAGCGAGCCGGTCTTATCACTAATTGCGCAAATTGGTGAGGAGAGTTTCTACACACCAGAGCTCCGTATTCGACAAGTTAGGTTAGAATTTGAAACAATTTGAAAACAACTTTCAAAACGATTGACAAGTCTCTTCATTAGCCGGTCTTTGGTATGCTAAAAGGAAAGGATTCTCTTTCCAGCATATCCTTTTACAAATACCTTCTCGAGCATAAAAAAAACACTAATACCATCAAAATCTGCGAGGAAAGGACGAAAAAACGCTCTCACCAATACACGTGCAACGAGAAAAAAGGAAACCTTTTTTTCGCTACACTGAAACAAGCAACTACACTTCTAGAGTTTTTTTTGAAAAGGTCCTATAAACAAAATTTTTAATTTTTGCTTTTTGGGTGTTTTTAGAACCGCCTTGAGTCAGGGGTATTCAAAAACACCCAAAAATCAAAAAGTGAAAATTTTGTTTATAGGACCTTTTCAAAAAAAACTCGAGACTTCTTCAGGCAAAAGATTGTAGGAGTTTAGGGACCTCCCCCACCTTCCACAAAGTGATGATGAGCTACTAAACGGTTTCGTGAGCCACGTTTTATGACGACCCTCTGGACACGTGTCTGCCAATGTGTGCGTGTGTGTGGTGACTTCGATGTCAAGGGTCGATATGTGTGAATCATTCAGGCAAACCAATGGAAAAGTTCGAACATTGAGGTTAACATGGGTGGTAAAGTGGAAAAACTGAATGCTGGGAAGGGAAAATGTGAAGTGAAGTTGAGAGGTTGAGTGGAAACCAGGACGACCCGACTGGATCGGAGCGCAGAAACTAGTGCAAACTAAATCGATGATGGAAATGAGCCTGGGAAAGGCAAATATTTGATTTGATTTAGTTGGCCTGAAATGGAAATCTACTGTTTTCAACTATGAAATGTTACCAATCCAACTACAGATTTGCTAATTTAAATTAATAATCTTGATTCTGTAACTTTTCATTATTGTTTCAATTGAATTTAAACTATATTTAAATTAATTTTATGGGAGAAGATGACATCAAAAAATCATCAAAATTTGTGAATGTGATATTTGAAAATGTCTTTAATTTAGGTCTAATTTGGTGGCGATTATTCTGAAGATTCATCCGCATCAAATCGAATAGTATTTGATTAAAATACAGCTGTTCGCAGTTGAATATCCATCTGATACCTATTGGTGTAGCAGGTGTCCTCAGTTAACTCATATTACACTTTTAACAGAGTCAATTAATGTCCCAAAACTTTTATCGAGAAAGAAAAAAAAAATAAAATTCGTTCTTGTATTCTGGATTTATCTTTAAACATTTACCTATAAAAAAAAGTCTATACTTTAACATAAAATCTGTAACATAAGTTATTATTAAATTAATTTGAGAAAATTGTTTTAAGAATGTTGCTTTTTCATCATATTATACACAGTAAAAAATAATGTAAATTTGGAAGCTGTAATTTTGGAAGGTTGAATATTACTTCTTTTATGATGTAATTTTACCTCAATTTAGTCTGAAAAAGTGACATTACACCAGAAAAGTGGTAAAATTAAACCTTTTCTCTGACATAAAAGATGTACCCCTTCCCAATGTAATATTACCATGATTTTTTTCTGTGTATATTTGGAATCAATAAATTCTCAAATATAGCAACAGGTTTTTTTGTGAGTATTTTCCTGTTTTCCGTTTTGATTTACAACAAAATTTACTTCTATCCATTCAGAAAAATGTATTAGCCACAGCGGAAAGGATTACCCAAAAATCTGTACTGCACATACAAAAACTATTGTTAAACGATAACTAAAAAATGTACAGAATTGAATTGAGAATTAAATAACTTGTCAAATTTCTAAACTTAATAATGTGTCCGTAAAAAAAAGTCTAAATTGGTAAGTGACATTTTACTTAAAGTTTTGACCTTCGGTTCTGATCAAGGTCAAAGGGGCGAGGGGAAAACTAAATTTCAATTTTCTAAAATTTAGAATCAAAAGTATCACAAAATGCTTTATACATTGTTACAGTTGCAGTACGGCGTCATCCATAAAGTATGTCACGCTAAAATCGGCCAAAATTAACCCCCCCTCCCCCCTATGTCACACTTTGTCACGCTTGCTCTGACCCCCCTTCAGAAAGTACGTCACGTTTTGTCAACCCCCTCTTCGCACTATCTTGCTTTTTGTACAATTTTACACAGTAAAAAAATCATGGTAATATTACATCTGGGAAGGGGTACATCTTTATGTCAGAAAAATGTGTAATTTTACCTCTGAAAATGAGTAATTTTACCACTTTTCTGGTGTAATGACACTTTTTGAGTCTAAATTGAGGTAAATTTACATCAATAAATCTGTAAAATTCAACCTTCAGAAATCACAGCTTCGAAATTTACACATTTTTTTACTGTGTGGCATGATTTATAAGAAGGATGATTTTGAAAGTCGGAATTCATTCGAGAATGTTTTAAATTTTTACAGGTTGCGTTTGGATTTTTTAAATTTTGTTCAATGTTGTAGTGATAAAAATCACCATCACAGTTTTATGAAACATATTAAATCTATTATCAAAATCTCTGTTTCTTAAAGCCTTGAATCGTGTTTGATTTATGAGTAAAAGTTATCAAACATTAAATTTTTAAAGCTATATTTAAGAAAAAAAATCAATATTAAATAAATAGTCTAGCGTGACGTCACAGTCTCACGTACCCCCCCCCCCTCTCCCCCTTGTCACACTTTGTCACACTTGCGACAACCCCCTCCCCTCCCCCCTAGAGCGTGACGTACTTTATGGATGACGCCTACTGTTAAAATTAAAAAAAAATAATATAAAAAAATAAGATCTTGGGTATTTTTTCAATATTCTAAATAAGTGAAAAGCCTTAAAATGCCAAGATTAACAAGAATTTCAAAACAAAAAATAAAAATTTATAACAAACATTTTTTCTATTAAAATTTCGTTTTTAAGAACATTTTGACTCCTGATAATTAATGAATATTAAAATCAGCAACATGGATAAAACTAAAATAGACAAAAAATTAATCAAGTATCATTTATATTTGAAACAGGCTAGTGCAATCATTAAAATGATTTTATTTTTCAACATCAAAGTTTTCAAAAATAACCAGGGGCATTTTTTTAAGTAAAAATATACATTCCATATGAAAGTTAAAACTCGAAATTTTAAAATTATCCAAAATTAGTTAAGAGCTGTACTTGAAGGTGATCCTAAACAAGTTAGGGAGGTTCCAACAACAAAAAATTTCGAAAAAACGGGATTCGATCTAAAAATTTGTCAAAAATATTTTATCAACAAATTTTTGAACTTTAAATTGCTTTAGAAAGAAGAATTCTTAAAATGTTACAAATTTTTAGAGTTGGAAGTTTAACTTCTGGAGTTTTTATTTTTTTTTTGGCAAAGATCCAATAGACCAAATTTCCAGTTTTTGCTTTTAGGGTGTTTTTGAAACCGCCTTGAGTCAGGGATATTAAAAAACACCCAAAAATTTCATTTAAACACTAAAAACAAAGCAAAACAATCCTAAAAAATGAAATGATTAAAAAGAAAAAAGAAAATTCTTATCTAGTATGATCTCGTGTTATTGTCAAAATATAAGCTCAATTTGTTGATTCTTAGCGTAACAAATGTTTAATTGATATTTCAACATAATTGTTTCATTTAAAAAATAAATCAATCGATAAAATACTGCTGGATATTCATTGTGTTGTTAATGAATAAGTTTTTGGTTTTAATTGGATCACATTAAAATTATCCATATTTTAGTGAATTTAGATTATTTTAGGGAAAATATTAAATTTATGTTTGACCTTATAACCAAGTATTCATTTTTTGGTCAGACAATAAACTTATTTTATTCCTTTTTTAGGTGTTTTTGAATACTCCTGACTCCGAAGACCTTGAGAAAATTCCACTTTTGTTAAGGGGTTACCTACATGTAGAAAATCTCAAAATTTCATATTACGGCAAAATTATTAATTCAACTAGAAAGATGATTTCCAATCACTCCTGAAAGTTTCATGAAGATATTTCATGATTCAAGTGAGTAACAGACAATTTAAGTTTGAAATTTTGCTATGCGCAAAGCTAACTGTCAAACTTTGTGAGCGTTTTCTCTAAACACAGAGTTGATTTACGGGTGCCACGATATCTCGAGATGGGATGGACCGAATTAGCTGAAATTTGGGATGAAGACTCTCAAGACATAACCCGTGTGCATGACGAAGCCCGATTTTTAAATTTGCTTTAAAAAAAATACAACAATCAAAAACTGACGAATTTTAATATGAAAAATTTAAAAATATTTTTAACTTTTTTTTAAATAAACTTTTTGAAAATCGGCCTTCGTCATGCACACGGAACGGGTTTAACGAGTCTTCACCAAAATTTTGAGCCAATTTGGTCAAAGCAGTGTTTAGATATCGTGGCACCCGTTTTTTTAAACTGCTAACTTCAAATATCTATATCTCGGCAACGATACAACCAAATGTCTTCAAATTTGTTTTGTTAATAGATGAAAATGTATATTTTAGTGCCCTGAAAACGGAAATTTGAAAAAGTTTAAGTGTTTGCTCAAACCAACCTCTGACATTTTTGCCGATTTACATGTATGAAACCCCTTAATCGAATCACAAAAAAAATTCTTGTAGCTGTCATATTTTTGTTTATTGAGTATAAGTATGACCCCTAAACTACTCTAAAGTGATTGAGAATTATTAAACCAAAGATGGCGACCAAAATGGCGATGATGAAGTATGAGGATATTTTGTAATTTATTAGGCAATCAACTATTCAAAGTTGAATAAAATGGGATCACAAAACTCGAATTTTATGTTAAAGTAAGAAAACTAAAAAGTACGAAAAAAAATATTTCTTTTGTTCATGATTCGATTATTCAAAGTCCCATACAAACATTAGCTTCAGACAATAGAGTCTGGACTGTATAGGATTTCACAAAATATTGAATTCCCAAAACCTTCACCTATCACAAATAGGAAATACTACATGGTTGTGAATAGCGACGAATTAGTCAAATGGTGAGGAAATATTCAGTTATAAAACTGACCCTATTTGAAAATAATACAAATGAGAATAATATATGAAAAATAGCAAAAACAAACTCTACTCAATTTCCCGGCCTCAAACAACGCTCGATGATTGATTGCGCTGGGACAGTGTCGGGGTCCCATTCGTTCGCTAGTTCGTTCATTTCTCCCCGCACTCGACTCGACAAATCTAGTTCATCTTCCGGAAGTAAAACCTCCTCTTTCGTTGGAGAGTACAATACCTTCTTGGAAAGTGTGCGGTTTGCCCCCGAAAAAAAACAACCAACTAGGTATAAACTGTGTACCTACATCGAGCTCAATCACAGACACACAGACGAAGCAGAAGAGCAGCAAAAGCAGAAGCGAAGAAGTCGAGCGCTCGCGACCTGCAAAACGAACCAACTCATGAAAACTTTAACTGTACTCATTTTTTCTTCTTTTCTCACTTCTTCCGAGCTTGAACCCATCAATGCCGCCACCTCACGGGGTGTTGTTGTTATTTTTATTAGTGTGTTTTTTTCTGGCACACAGAAAAGTGTCTCCCCGAAAGCACAAAGACAACGAGACAAGCAAGCAAACTATTGTGCCTGTATTGTGGGTCTGTCCTATGGTGGGGTGAGTGAGTGGGAAAGCAAGAGGAAGAAAAATGCAACTCGCGAGCAGCGCGATATAAAAATATATATTAGGCTAGTACAAATTTAATTAAAAGGTGTTGTATGATTTTTCCATGATCTAATAAACAGCATTTTTAGTTTTTGCTTTTTGGGTGTTTTTAAACCGCATTGAGTCAGGAGTATTAAAAAAACACCCAAAAAGCAAAAAAAATATCATTAGACCTTTTCAAAAAACAACTTCAAAATAAAAATGTAGGGGAAATTCTCAAATGTTTCGCAGGTTGAGGATTCTGTCCTAATTCCGTCAAATTTGATTATTGCGATTTTAACAACTTTTTTGGCTTGCTCACTTCCCACTGGGTTATTTATCACTAGGTGTCAGTAAAAAAAATTCCTTTTAGGAGCTGTAATTAAATGTCAAGTGCTGATATATCAACATAAGGTACAGCATGAAATTAGATGCCGATCATCTATAAAGTATTTTGTGATACTTTTTGTTTCAAAACTAAGGTCCGAAATTTAAACTTAGTTTTTAAAAGAGAGAAAATAGAATTTCAAATGAAAATCATGTTTTTCGTTTGACACTTTTTTAGTTTGTACCCCGTTGGTTGGTCAAAGTCAAACTAAAAAGTGACAAACTAGCACTTTTTACACGGCGCTCACGCACACTATCAAAACAAACGTTTGGTAGTTTGTGTGAACTCCGTGTGAAGGGGGTGTCAATCTAAAAATTGACCCCGTTCGTTTGACAACAGTTGGTGGGGTTTGAGAGTACTTTTAAGCGAGGCTCATAGCTTTTTCAATAAAGAATTCAAAAATCAAATTTGATGAAAGAGAAAAAAGTTTAAAAAGTGTTAATGTTTAATTTGATTTTTTTTTACATAATTTTAAAAATAAACATTGTTGTGATTTTAATTTCTGGAATGTCGGAGATTTTATTCACCTTCATAATAATATTTTTTGAAGCTGTTATTTTTTTTAGTTTTAACAAAATTGAAATTAAAAGTTTAATTTAATGTTTTGAAGCAAAAAGTTCCAACATTATACATTATAACTATAATGCTATTCTCCATTTTCCAATATATTTTTTCACGAAGTTAAACAATTTTTTCCAAAGGTGATCTCAACATTAAAAAGAAATATTTTAGAATATATTTAATTTTATTAAAGTTATTTTACCCCAAAGGTTAGAGAGATAAAAAAACAACTTAAAGCATATTTTACAAACGGTTTTGAATATTTTTCTAAATCTGTCATTGCTTTCATCTATTAAAACAAAGTTTTTAATAAAGATCTAAATTTGCTCTATTGATTTAATTATTTTAATTACAACAATAATTATTGTATAAAACACAGTCTTATGGGGTGAATATGGGTGTAAATGATACACCTTTTCGTAATTTGGAAATAATAAAAACTATTTAAATGATGAAAGTTTTATTGAAACTTGCCTAAAAAATAAAATAAAACTAAACTTCAATTGCAAGCCTGTTTTTCGAAGTATCGACACAAAGAGTATCACAAATGTAAGAAAAAATATTTGAATTAATATCTATGGTTCCAAAATCCCTAATTTTTTAAATGATTAAAAAGTATTAATTTGATTTAAAATGTGTTAAAAAGTAATATATTCCGAATATATTTTGATTTTACCAGTTTTTTCAATGAAAAAAATGCAGTTTAAGTCAAAAAACAAATGTTTTTTGTTGTTGTTTGGTTGAGCGTTTTAGCAGAATGTATTACTGTGAATACAAAGAGACGAGTTGTTCCTTTTGATTCCGCTATATATTTTAATATCTTGACAGATGTTTCTCCTTTATTATTTGGAGAAATATTGAAAAGGCGGGGCACAAAAACATAAACAATTATGAATTTGTCGCATCGCTGCATTTATTTCTATGTCCTTTAAATATAGGAAACTACATCATTTATAGAAGATTTTAAAAAACCTCTAGGTTTATTCATTTGCCGATTTTTTGAAAAAATAATTACCGGCATAGATCACAAACTTAAAAAAATCAAATAGCCTAAACTTAAATGTAAATCGTATTGTATATTTATAAATAAAATTCTGTACGAGCCCATCGTTATTATTTTAAAATTAAATTAGTAATATTGAGTTATTCGGCCGATTCTTGATTGAGTTTCATGTTAGAATATGCAAGTGTTCCAAGTGTTCAATATGCAAGTGCAAGTGTTTTTTTTTTCCAATACATCAATTATCTATGAAATAAAAAAATATTATAAAGGTATTTTATTTTTTTCAAACACTTGGATTTTCATAAAAAAGACAGCAAAAAAAATCACAGATATGTTTTGTTTGTATGTTTTTATAAAAAAATAAAAACAAAAAAAGGAACTAGTATTAAATATTTGCATAACAAAGTTCTACAATCCGAAATAGTCTTGCACAATATTTTCATTTTAAAAATCAATCCAGCTCCACTCTACGGTCGGCATCAGATCCATCCAATACACTCTATTGATGATGATACATCCCACCGAAAATACCCTACAAAAATACATACAAACACACACCAGCACACTCACTCCCATCGACATCGTTCAATATGTATCTCCCGTGAAGTGATTGTTGATTTTCGCTTCCCTCCACAACATTCACAGTGCAAAACTCACACACACACAAACACAGGTCTTCATCACTCGTGTCACGCGCGCAACAGAGACAACCAGACAGAGCACAGACTACGATCTGCAGTAGTACAAACTCACACCACCAGGTGGTGCGCTGCTGTCACACACGCACACAGATTTGCTACGTCTCGTTTAGGTTTTTTTTTTGCTTCGATTGAGTGGAGATTGGAGAATGTTACATTACTCCCTCGCCGAACGCTGAAGAAGCTTGTACTTGTCGAGAATACGGAGTTGGTCCAAGATTTATTGCATGCACGTGAATCATCTGATTTGGACGGAGAGAGAGAGGCGAAGATACTCACACATATTTGCCCACTTATCAGCTCACTTTTTAGTAATCATTACTAAAACTAGTATTATTTGTTTGTTTTACTAATGTGGTGCTGCTCACACACCGTGCAGATTGGATCTTCTCGGTCGCGGTCACTTGCTGCTCATGTCATCCGCAATACGCGATTGCTATCCCGAAACCGTAGATTGTATTCCGAACCACCACGGGTTCACACCACGGAACTCCGGCTCCGACCGAAGAACCTGGACACCAATTCCCAAATTCTTCTCTCCGAGGAGGTTCAATACGTTCCGTACGCGCGATGCGATGCGTTAAGCTCTGCTACTGCTTATCCACTAAATGAAGCCTCACTTCATCAAAAACCAGCTTCACCACATAACGAATGCTCACGCACACACCCTTCTGTATCACAGCGCTGCCACCAACACGAACAAACACGCGAGCGCGTCGGTGAATGTCGTTCTTCCCTTCTTCTTTCCACCCAGGGGGCTTCTCTTACACCCGCCAATGATTTGCTAACTACTACACCGGCAAACTAGTGGCCCCGATTGCACCAATACCACCTCGAAAAAAAAACGCACGCGAGTGGACGGCACTCACACCGGCGACGGTAACGTTCCGGTAATAGCGGCCGCACTGTACTCTTCTTCACGGCTCATACCGCGTAGACCCACTCGCGCGTTGAAGAACCTCCAGCCCGTGTGTATTTGTACCGCCAAGGGGATGATGACGGTGGTCGTCGTCGTCGTTGTGATGATGATGGTTTCTTCCTACACCGCCGACTCTACCTAGGGAAGCGGAAAAAAGTACGGCAAACGGCCAAGAGGGAGAAATAATAAGTTGAAACAGCATGAATACATACATGAAAGATCATTAAATGATATATACGGAGAGAGGGACAGAGAGAAAAGACCCGAAGAACAAAAAATAACCTTTGGCAGGGGCGTCCGGAAGTGGGACCCAGTACGGTGATTCCCAAAATGTTCGATTGATTCGAAATCATGAACCATGCGGCTCCATAATCAGATGAAATATCTCCATAGAAAAATCATGGAGACGCATGGTCACTTTGTAAAGATGAAATGTACCATGCGTTTCCACAATGTATGTACACGATTTCAAGAACTGAAATGAGTGAAAATCACACGAAATACTTATCAAGGGTGATAAAAGACTCTCCATGGAAAGAGTTTCACTAAACACTCACTGAGAGAGAAATCCGAAAGAGACCGAGACTCTCTTCATTTGCGTGAAATTTTGGTAAGTATAAAGCTCAGCGAATGAACTTCAAAATTCTAAAAACGGGAGCAATTTTGTTCCCAGTCGTTACAGGTGAAACGTCAAAATATGCTTGAGCTTTTGGTAGATGGCTAAATTTAAACAGTTTTATTTATAGTACGACCAAAATTATCCCCAAATGTTGCTGAACGATTACTTTTTTATTTTCAAATCTGTCGAAAAGCAAGTTTATTTAAAAGCTTTAAAGAGCATTTTAAAAGTAAAAAGATGAAAATATTTTCAGGTTTTTTATATGAAAAATCGTCTGTTTTTTAGTTTTGTATTTTTTTAACTACATGAAACTATGATTAGTGATTTACAATCATGTTAGTAAAAGATTCGATAAATTTTCTGCAATATGAAATTATGAGATTTTCTACATGTAATTTTTTAAGTGAAGATAAAAACATTAAACACAATTTGGAATTTTATTGATTGCGCTTCTGAATTCCTTCAATTCTTTAGCCATTTCTAAAAAATGTTTTTTTTTTAACATTTAAAAATATCGATAAATATTTGAAATTTCTGGAAAGTTATCCTTGTTATTTCTAATAAATTTGAAACTCAATCCTGAAAATTACCATATTTACAGAAGAAAATGAAAAAAACATCGAATTGTAAATTGTAATATGTAAATTTACCTCTGTACATGTAGTTCTTAAACTTAATTAATTTGTTGAATAAAAAATAATTATAAAGGAAAAGATCAACGGTACGTCTTGCTCACACCTTTTCTGAGATAATATTAAAAATTCAGTGCTGTTTTTAGATTTAAAAAATCATAAATGTTTTGCATCCTGACTTTTTTTAAAGCATTTAGTACAAAACTTCAAAAAAAAATTTTTTGCTGGCTTATTATAGTTTTTAAAGAGTTTAACATTCTATCAATTTGACTGAAAATTAAAAGACAAGCGGTAAAAAAATATTTTAAAAACAGTTTCATTGCAAAAGTTTTCGAGAATATTAATTTTAACATACGTAGAAAAGCAAATATTTTCTAAATTAAAATACATCGTCTTTATTTTTCTTTGTGAGGCCGTTGCAAATATTTTTCTATGTTTATGTCGCCCTTTCCTTTAAAATCGTCAAAAAAAAGGAAGCAAATGTTTGTTTAATAAAACTTAAAAAAAATCTTTAAAAAATCCCGCCCGTGTGGATCAATCGGACCGCGCACTGGACTCACAATCCAGAGGTCGCTGGTTCGAATCCCGCGGCGGGCGCTCTAAAATTCTTTGTGTAAATATGGGTATTTGGCGCCGTCGCTCCGTGCCATACTTTCATACACTTAGGAGCCCAGGGCGGCGAAGCCCTTGTAGATAAAAAAGGAAGACACTAGTGGTTGGTACTAGCAATGGTGGCCGACAGCTATAAAGTCAACTTCGTTTCGTTTTTAAAAAAAAATATGGAAAAAATCGAATCAAATACAGTCCAGACTCGATTATCCAAAGCCTCGATTATAGGACTTCGAAAAATCGAATTATGATGAAAAAAAAATCGATTTTTTTTATTTTCTTGCTTTAAACATCAAAATTGAGTTATGTGATCCCATTTTCAACAAATTTGACTGGTTGATTGCCGATTAAATTAAAAAATGCAGTTTAGGAGTCATACTTAATCTTAACATTAAAAATAAGACAACAAAAAACATGTTTTGGTTTTCCGGAGTGAAATTTCGCCAAGAACAATTTAAAATGCATTTTTGATTGAATTTTTGTTAAATTCCAATGTATAATGCCGCAAAAAGTTATTTATTTAGACCTAAATATTTTTGAAAACTTGATTACAAAACATCTGGGCTGGTGTAAAATGCATCTTAAAACACAGTTTATTTTTTTTTAGTAAATATGTTTTTGTATGATGTAAATAATAATACCAGAACGTATCTAGAGTTTTTTTAAAGGACCTATAAACTATTGTCTTTCATATATTTATAGGACCTATTCAAAAAAATCTCTAGATATTTACAGTGACCTAAAAAACATCACAAATTAAAAATAATTAAAAAAATTCAAGACAAAGAATTATTTCGAAATATGAAAAATGCTTTTGACTCTTGAAAAGCATAAAAAACTTCCTCATTATTGAAAATTTTTTACGATTTTTGTACTCAACTGATTGTTTTAAAAATTTCATTCTCAGACGCCAATGTGGGTCGCCCCTGGGGGTGGATGAAGGAAGCGACAGAGAGCACGACATAACGAAGCAAAATATACTGCCACATACACACACACACACACACACACCATGCAGACAACAACACCAGGAACAGTGAAAATAAGAGGAAGAGTCCAAATGCCCTCGCAGTGCTCGGAGGGCGTGCAAGCTCGAGCATGACTCGTTGCGGTTTGTTTTTCAACCTTTGAGTTTTTTGATTGACAATCTAGTCTGAATGGGTGAATGATTTTCTTGATTTTAATTAACAGTGTCATAAATATTTTTTTAAATCATCAGAAGACATTTTGAGTTAATTTTTGAAAAACTTCATATTTTTTCTGGTTATAATTTGAAGAAACGAAAAATACTTTCCGCATTTTTTGCTAATTCATGATATTTATAGCATCGGGGAGAAGCAGCTCTCCAGTGGCAGCCACGGTGCCAAACAAATGGAACAACGCCGCAGATAAGAAGATAATCAATGTGTACGATTTTTCTTTTCCCTCAGCAGCTCCCTCTCCACCCAGTAGCTTTCCAGCCGGGAAGGTAAGGAGGCCTTCTCCCCCCCTAAGTCACGCCCCAGACCCTCGCCATCGCGGCTAATTTTGCCAAAGTCTACACTTGATATTTTCTTGGTCAGTCGGATCGGAACGAATTCGAGACAAAAAAATTGAAAACCTTTAAAAATATACAAAATGATTAAATATAAATAAATTAATGATCCTTCAGGACGTACTAAAACAGTAAAACTTTAAAAAATAAATTCACAATGCAATCTAGTTTGAACATTAAAAATACTAACATTGAAACAGACTTGACATCACAATTAACAACTGCTTTTCTTTTGAGAAATGTTAACCGCAATGACCTGACTAAATTTTAAAACCGTATTTTTTACCTGACAGAGAGCACACGACTCTCATTAAACCCTACCAGCAGCTGGTTAGAAACCACATTCAAAAAGAAAACCAAAAAACAAGTGCGAAAGGATATGACAAATATTTGGCAGGTACCTTGAACCAAGGACTTATTTGAACGTAAACATCGAAGCGTATTTCTTGAGAGTTTTGGTGGGGCCGAATAATTTTTATTCTTTAAATATATTTTGTTCGTTTGATCATATTGATTAAATTTATGATTTAAGTCGAAATAATACAAGACTACATGATTTACCTATACTATTTTTTATGTTTTTAAATTATTTATTTTCTGACTCATTTTGGTCGATTTTCTACGATACTAATTTATTGATTTTTTGAACGATATTTCAAATTCATCCTATCCAAAAATGTGCGTTGAATAAAATGAATTTAAGTGTGCTGAAAAGTCCAATTTTAAAGCACCCACTTCAGTGCTAAAAAGTGAAACTTTTCAGCCCTTGTATCGGCAATGATTATTTTTCAAATCTATCATTATTTTCTAGGAAACTGAAACGGATGCTAATTCTGTTCAAAGTGTGTTTTACGGAATTGCAAAAAATGTTGTAATCTTGTTAAATTGATTTTCATGTTTGAGTATAATTGAAATAATTCTGAAATTATTATGAACAGATCCTTTTTAAATAAGGTGTTTAAAAACAAAGTGTGAAATTTGATATTTGAGCCATAACCAGGGACGAGAAAAAGCTTGAAACTAAATTTTAAGTTGCCTTTTCAACCCGTTTTTTGACATTTTATTTTAAAACAAACTTTTCAAATTTTTCAAAATTTTCCATGAAAATTCCGTTTTTTTTTCGATTGAACAGGAATTTGTTTTGATTTCAAGCCATTCAATTTACAGATTGCCAGAGTTGGGCTAAGCCTAAACGAATTTCCAAACAAAAAAGGCAAAGTAGTTATGTCCTAGACATAACCAGAATGGCTTATGACTAAGTAATGTATGTCTCCGTATCTCGGGAAAGGTTATAAGACCTTTTAAAAAAAACTGATTTTGTTGCAATTAAAAATATAGTTTCTTCGGATTGAGCAATGCAATGTTACAAAGTATGCCATTTCATTTGAATGAATCGTATTCTTATATTCTTATTTTAGTGATTTTTTTTTTCAATTTCAAGTGTTATACTTTAAATGCTCTAGTACACCAAGTTTATAAAAAAAATAACCCAACAACACCAAAAAAACAACACACAAATACCACACCGTTTCATCGTCGTCGCGCGCGGAAAAATAAAGTAAAAATAAATTAAATACATAACAATAATCATAAACGAGCGCACGGGCACACCGACCGTGGCCGCGCTCGTTATATGTGCCGGAGGAGGCAACACTGAAACAAAAAAAACACACACATTCGGTATGTACTCATCTTACCGGGTGCCACTGCACACACACACATACACATACATGGAGTTACAGTAAAAGTGAGGACAAACTGGAACATATTTACGATAGACAGAAAAAAAAAATGCACCGATGAAGTTCCACTAGCAGGTTTTTTTTTAAATCTATATATTTTATAATAAAAGATTTACTAACATGTTTTTAGTTTATTTTTGGCAACTGATTAATTCAACACATAATTTGAAAAAACAAATTGTTATTTTTTCAATGATTTTTTTGAAACATATTTTAAAATGAATCCAAAATACAACATGAACATCAATCAAGTACCACCCTAGTTTCATTCAACCATTCTTCCAAAGCCTCTAGTTCCGTGCAAAAGTGTGCGACAGCCCCCCATTTATATCCAGAAATACATAACGGTGTATGTACTACCACATACCGAATGGAGAACGGGGCGCTCGGTTTGCTATTTACTCAGTCTGTTCATCACCACCCCAAACCCTCAACTCGCCACCCCACTCCAACTCCATCAACTCACCCACCAGTCAATCATCGTCAACTCGCAGTCGTCATTTTCGCCGTCATGACTGTCGTCAGTCAATCAGTCATTTGAGCGCATTTATCGTGATCCAAGTAGGGGTCGCGAAGATTCGATGACTGTCGTCGTTGTCATAGTCATTAGTTTATGAAACGCAGTTCTCTCACCCCTCACGGCTCACTAAACGAGGTGAATTGGGTGAGTTATTTTTCTCCCCAAAAACAATCAATCGTTGTTGCCAGTGCGAGGTGTCTTTCCCCTGGCGAGCTTGTTATGTTTATTACATTACTGTGCAATGGCCAGTTATTGTAGGAATCGGGCACATAGACATGGCTGATGATCGAAAAAAATGTGTGTGTGCTACATAAAAGTGATCAAATCATCTTGAAGTTTTAAAAATTGTATAAATAAAGAAATCAATTTTCAAACCATATTGTCAAAAGTAAAATTTATTTTTATAACCTTTTAAAAATGTTAGACTTGGTTTTATGAAATTTTGAAAAAAGCAAATCTTTGGATTCGATTTTTTTTCAGAGATTTATTTTTTTTAAAGCGAATCCACTAGCAGGGCATACCTCTTGGTTATGGACGTCATTTGGACATAAATATCTAACATCTGGGCTATATATGAGCACTCTAGGTCAATAAGAAGTAGGGCAAATCGGGTAAAAAAACGTAAAATAAAATTCAATTAAAATTTAAAGTACACAAAAACATTATCAAAATGAAGGATAAAACATTACAATTGGTTTTTGTTTTTTGAAAATTAAAAAAAATTGTATGGACAGAAAATACAATTGTATGTACCAGTCCAGACTCGATTATCCGAAGGCTTCGGAAAAATTTCACTTCTGATAATCGAAACTTCGGATAACTGAATCACGAAAAAAAATGTTTCGTTGTCCAATTTTTGATTGTCGAGCTTAAGTATGACCCCTAAACAACTCTAAAGTTACCGTCATCAGGGGTGACATTGGGTCTGGGGGTTGAAATTGGGTCATACAAAAATGCTGAAATTTGTATGACCCAATCTCACCCCCCAGACCCAATGTCACCCTTGATGACGGTATTTAGAATTTTTAAATCCAAGATGCCTTTTATTATTTAATAGGCAATCAACTTTTCAAATTTGACTAAAATGGGGTCGCAGAACTCGAATTTGATGTTAAAAACAATAAACAAAAAAAACGAAAATAAAATTCCCTTACAAACCTTCGGATAATCGAACTTCGGATAGTCGACTCTGGACTGTATGCCCCAATTAATGCCTTCTTTGATCATGAGTTCCCCAAAAAGTTTAGTCAAATTAATTAATGAATTAACGTTATGTAGCCAGTTGCTTAACACTGGAACGCCCAACGCATGTCCAACTTACACGGACGCCCAAGCTTCCCAAAAAAGTTGGAACGGTAACTTCAACTCGCTGGTTCTCGGGCATAACTCAACCAATCGAGACGATGCTTGTTTCCAGTAATTTTTAAGAATGTCTAGATGATCCTAGAACTTTGCAGAACTTAATTTGATCAATTCTGTAATTTCTGCAACCGAAAACATCGTTCCACCTTTTTTCAAAACGACTGCCTCCGCGGAATTTTTGGCGAATTTTTTTTGTACGCGAAAAAAAAAGTTGGAACGATGTTTTTGATCGCAAAAATTACAGATTTGATCAAATTAAGTTCTGCAAAGTTCTAGAATCATCTAGACATCCTAACAAATCACTGGAAAGAAGAATCATCTTGATTGGTTGAGTTATGCCCGAGATCCATTGAGTTGAAGTTACCGTTCCAACTTTTTTGGAGCCTTGGGCGTTGGAATGTTAAAATCAAATGACCTGAAAATATAGGGGGACAAAACAAAAAAAATCTAATTTTTGAAATTTGTAAGCAAAAAGTATCATCAAATCGACGCTGTTGTGCTATCTTGTCGCACGTCGCTTTTTGACTTTCCGAGAAAAACGCGTTTTTATGTTTGACCGTTCTGTGCATTGTCCCAAAGTTTGGTTGAATTTAGTTGCCGGTGTCCCGAGTAGTAGTAACAAGTGTTTACGGTAGTCGGGAATGTACGTGTGTCAAACGCGTTCTGAACTGAAATCCCTCTCGCCAGTTGTCTCACGTACAGCAATGTTCAGGGTGTGTCAAGATAGTACGACAAGATTGAAACTTCTTTTATATGATAAGTGACAACAATACACGGAGTTTTTGCGGTTTTTATCGAATATCTCGGAATTTAAATTTAATTTTGTGGATCTGTTAAGGTCAGAAGGTGAAGCATTGTGAGCTGCACAAAATAGCGTTCTTTGAATAAAAATGCAAGTGCGATAATTTAGCACGACAGCGACAAAATGCTGTAAATATCAAGACAGTTACTTCAAAAAAGTTGGTAAATATCAATGATTTTTTCAGATTTTTTACGATTGTTCTTGATTTTAGGATTATTTCTTGATTAAATTAAAAAGACTTTATTTGATCTGAAATTACTTCCAATAAAATATTTAAAATCGATTTAATAAGTTGTATCAATAAAAATCATAACTTTTAGCATTAATTGTTTTCTGCACACAGATTTTTTGGAAAAATAATAACTAGAATTTGGGAAGCAAAATTGAAAAAAAAACAATTTTGCAAAAGCCTGATAAAATTCATGGGAATCAAAATTCCTAGAACAATAAAAAATCAAAACCGATTTTAAAAAAATAGGAAACGAGTTATTCAGGATCTTCTATAAACATGCTGAAGCTCTTAGGAACTCCTAATTGAAACCGTTCATTCGACTGTCTTACTAATCTTATACGATTTGAAGACATTATAAAAAAAAGATCTCAATAAAGTTTAAGTAAATACAGTAAACACATTTCAAATACTGTTCAATCTTCAATTTTTAATCTTTAATTTTCTGAAAAAAAAATTTGCCATAACTTTCTGTTTAAAACTATCAGAGACACACCACCCAGTAAATACTAAGTCATTTATAGACAGTAATCTAGGTACAAGACAGTGAGTAAAAGAGCAACTCTCTACTTTTGCTCTGGAGCAAGAGAAGGAGGCTAAGCTGAGGAACCGATCAAATTTGAAGGAGAGAGAGAGAGTTGCATTGTTGCTTACTGTCTATTCCAGAGGGCTCATACATAATTAAATTTGTTATTGAATTATAGTTTACTGTGTTGGTTACAAAGTAAGTTTGATCTTTTTACTTCAGCAAAAAGTGAAAAAATCGTGGAAATTGCCTTTTGACTCACTTGATTACCAATTTCAGCGAAGGAAAATTAAACGAAATTAATTTGTCAATTTGGTCTTCCTGTTTAAACCATTCCATACACTAGAGGTGGGCAAAAAAAGAGCGAGCCGCTCAAAGAGCCGGTTTACTAAAAAGAGCGAAAGAACCGTGGCTCACAAAAAAAAGAACCGCGGTTCTTTTTTAAACTTCGATCTATTGAAAGAACCGGATCAAGATGGCATGATTTTTGTTATAAATATAAATTATTGAATTTAGAAAAAAAAATTGGTCTAAATTTGTTTTTGAGAGTTGAAAATGCAATTTTAAATATTTCATTGCTTATAAAAATTTATCTCAAAAGTAAATGATTTTTAAACAACATGAAAAAAAACTTTTCACTTTTCAACTGATTGTACATTAAAGTATTACCGGAATACAAATTTGAGCATTTCAAATTGCATAATTTGTAAAATATTTCCAATAATCTACTGAATTGTTTACAGATTTTGGAAAAAAAATCCTTTTGTCCGATTAAACTTTAACGTTTAAAGTCTATATCGATTACATCAGAACGTAGGAAAGAGTTCACAGAATGTTTTCTTAAAATAAAATATCAGCATTAGTTCAATTCTTGCAGAAATAAACGCAATTTTAAAATTAATAGTTTGGATGCCATTCAATTACTCGAATGTTTAGGTTCGAGTAGAAATCTTGACATAGAGACCGTCAAGACCTATGGTTTTCAAGGACATCTTCTCGTTTTCAGTTATATTTTTTTCATCAAATAATTTGTAAAAGTCCAATGTGAAATAACTTATAAAATCACACGATTCTTAAAAAAAACCTTTTCATCCAAATTTTGAAAAATAGCGAAAGAGCGGCTCTTTTTTATGAGCGAACGAAAATGAGCGGCTCCTTAAAAAGAGCGGTTTCGTCCACCTCTACCATACACCTTAAAGCTGATACACTCGAATCAAAGGCAAAAATTAAAGTGTTTTTCATTCCCTCCAAATGGCCATTTGGGTATGAACTGGCACCATAAGAAAGGTAACAAACCACCTTCTTCACACTTCTTCCCTCATTCCCAACCCACCCAGAGTTCGTTTTGGAGATCGAGCAAAAAAAAACGGCACCCCTACATAGAGAGCACATAAGACACGAGGTAAATATTCACTCGGGCACACACCACCAAAACGGCAATGCTTTATGTCGCTGTGTTGTATGCTGCAGCGCACATAATAAAAATATCGGCCTGCGTTATGGACACACACACACACACACCAAGTGTCAGAGCGGGAAAGAGAATGAGAGAAAGGGGATGATAAGGGAGTGAAAGAGCAGTGAACGAGGAAAAAAAGGTAGCAAAAAGAGCAGAAAAAATCATTCGAAGAAGACAAAAAGGTTCTTCTATCTCCCACTGTACTTCTGATCTGGTTGTGATTGTGGGTGTATGTGTGTGTAATTGTGTGTTTGAACCAATGTCATTTTTGGACCCGGTCTGTCTATAAAGGTAGTCTAAGAATTCTTTAAAATAACTTGAATAAACTTTTATCATAAAATTGCTTAATTTCTTTTCACAGTGCATCTGCAAAAAAATCTGGCAACACGATTCCTCTCTCTCTCTTCCTCCCTCTTGGGACCGGTTTTTGAGGTCCAATCATTTGGTCATCCCTCGGCCGCCTCTTTCACTTCTTCCACCCATTCCCATCTGCTGGGCTCATCTCTCTTCTCACGTTGCCAAGTGGCACTTGGCCACCGGCAATCCACAGAGCGCAGAAGATGACCACAAAACAACAAGAATTCGAGTGATTCTACATGCACACACCTCTGCAGAAGCAGCAGCACCTTCCCACACGACGATGAAACAGTAACTAATGCTACCGTAGTTTGGGGAGGGTTTTAGATATTTAGGATATTTGGTCCTCATATTTTGACAAAAATGGTCCCTCGGTCCAGGTAAAAGGGCGGTTAAAATTAATTCTATATTTAAAACATTTAAACAAAAAATATTACAAAATGGTTTTATTTATTACTATTTATCACTAAAATATTTATTTCTATCAAGTATAACATCTCTTCAAAATTACATTGAAATGCGATTGTGATATGATCTACCTGGTCAAAAAAGCAAAAATGCATAATTAAAATTGTATTCATAGTGCTAAGAATCGGCTACAAAATTTTGTGAAAATTTATATTTTCCTAAATAATATTTTTTCTTCTGAATTCTGCAGATTTCTTAGATTTTTTTAAACATAAAAAAAATCATGGTTAATACCAAAAAAATCATTTTGCGGCTGCTACAAATTTGATTCAAAGTTTTTGTCCCTCGGCTCTTTTCGAGAGCCGTGTAAGGGGGTGGGGGGAAGGGAGGGGGTGTTGATTTCAATGAAAATTCCAAAATTCACAATGGCCCTACTAAAAATTGCAAGTAGAATCAAATTCATTTTTCAACACTTTTGTTTCGTTCAACCATTTTTTTTTTAAACAAAGATATAATATTGAAAATTGAAAAAAAAAACATTTTCAATAATAATATTTCCATAAATGATTTTGGGTACATTGTTTTCACTTTTGACAGTACAAAAACTTTAATCATTTCTTAAGTATTTGTGATAATTTGTTTGATTCATTTATTTCATAATTGGGTTAAACATTTTAAATTATTTTTTCACAAAATTACAAAATATGAATGACATACTTTTAGTAATTTCATATCAAAATATCAAAAATAAAAATTGTTGCTTCTAAAATATACAATTCAAGGCAAATATTCAAAAAAGCGAACTAAATTGTAAGTAAATGCTTTGTGCAAAATGTATGCTTATTTTTCTGTCCATTACAATTAAAAATATGATGTTATGGAATAAAATTGCCAATTTGACTTAAATCTTACAAAAAAATTTGAAAACTTTTTTTACCATCTTAACAGTTAAAATGTCGTCAATTTTGTTTTGTTTTAAATTGTAATTGATTTTCTAATAAAATCGTTCCATTAATTTCTTCTTCTAATGAAATAAATTTTAAAGTCTATACATATATATTTTAAACGAATTTACCATTTCTGATGTTTATCCAATTAAAAAAACAAGAATTAAGCTGTAATCATTTGGTAATCATATTTGTTTCAGTTTTTTTTTTTAAATATGTCATGACATTAAATATGTATACGGTTTTAGTAGGCATAACAAAGATTTGGAAATAAAATTGGCACCCCTTACAGTGTGAATCAGACCCGTTATTCTGTGCTATGCTACAGTATAGATTTGAAAATAAAACACGAGGAATAAATTAAGACTTGAACATACTTTTTCATAGATATTTATTTCTTTATAAGAGATTTAATATCTTATATTCTTTTAAATTCGAATCAAAAGAACCCATTTCGTAACTTAAGTTTTCCCTTACAGTTTATGATGCAAATTTCCAGCTGGTCATACAAAATAGATATGTGAAGTTTCAAAAATCTGTATCATTGGAGATAAATAACTTTTGAATCGATATGAATTTTTAGTTGCTGGTTACGATTAGAACTGAAAAATTGAAAAAAAAAAAATAAGGAATTCAAATCGTCTTTTGCGGGCTAAAACACTTAATTTAGACATTTTCTTAGGTAAGAATTGATTTGAAAATATTTTTTTAATGAGAAGAATATTTCCCAGAAGTTCAATTTTTTACATTAAAACAAAATTGCCGAGATATCATCAGTTGAAAAACCAAGGCTGATTAGGCACGCTGAGAAAAACTCACTTTCCACAATATAACAACTTTAAGAACCTTTATATATGGGAAATAATCTAAGCTTTCAAAAAAAGCAGGGAACTTATCCTTCACGAAGTATTTTTTCTAAAAAAAATATCTGCATTTAGCTGGAAAACGATGCACTTCATTAAAACAATTGTCGAATTATTTTGATTGCAAATTTATTTGCGATTAAAAGAATGATGTTTGATTTTGCCATTTTAAACGTAATTTTTTTTTTAATTCATATCTTCGTTACCAGATTTTACACCATCCTCAACTTAAGCGCAAAAAGCCTTCTTTTAAATATGTAAAACCGAAAAAAAATATTTAAAAAAAACCTACTTCAGCTGATTAAAGAAAATAAAAAAAAACGGGAGCTTTTATAACGTGTACCCATTTATTAAACAGTGCTAATTAAAAGCTGAGCAATTCTCTACCAAAAGCGGAAATGGATTTTATTTGTATTTTTCGATTTGGCTCAAACTTTGTGGGGGCCTTCCCTATGATCAAATATGCTATTTTGTGTCATTGGTTCACCCATACAAGTCACCATACAATTTTGGCAGCTGTCCATACAAAAATGGTATGTAAATATTCAAACAGCTGTAACTTTTGAGTGAATTTTTTGATCAAAGGCAAAGTTGTTGGTATTGTTGAGGACTTTTGAGAAAAAAATAGGTACACGGAAAAAAAATTTGAGGATTTTTTATCAACTTTTTTTTCACTAAAACTCAATTTTCCAAAATACGTATTTTTTGATTTTCGAGATTTTTTGATATGTTTTAGGGGACAAAAATCCACAACTTTTGAGCCATAGAGAAACATGGTCAAAAAATCTGCCGCCGAGTTATGAATTTTTGAAAAAATAGTGATTTTTGGAAAAAATCGAAGTTTTATGCAAAAATAAGTTTGACATTATTTTTTAATGCAAAATTGAATTTGCAATCGAAAAGTACTTTACAAATTTTTTGATAAAGGGCTCCGTTTTCTAGATATAGCCACTGAAAGTTTGATTTTAGCGAAATATTTTCAGTTTTTCAATTTTTTAAAATAGTGACCATGAGTGACCATTTCTAAAAATTTTTTTTTTTGAAAAGTTCAGAAAATTTGCTATAAAATTGTCTAAGAGACATTGAAGATTGGACCTCTGGTTGCTGAGATACAGCGGCTTAAAGAAAAAGAAACACGAAAATTGAAGTTTTCTAAGTCTCACCCAAACAGCCCACCATTTTCTAATGACGATATCTCAGCAACTAATGGTCCGATTTTCAATGTTAATACATGAAACAATCGTGAAATTTTCCGATCTTTTCGAAAAAAATATTTTGAAATTTTTTAAATCAAGACTAACATTTTAAAAGGGCCAATTATTGAATATTACGCCCATTTAAATTTTCATAATATTTTTTTCGAAAAGATCGGAAAATTTCACAAATGTTTCATGTATTAACATTGAAAATCGGACCATTAGTTGCTGAGATATCGTCATTAGAAAATGGTGTGAGCAGCAACCAGAGGTCCAATCTTCAATGTCTCTTAGACAATTTTATAGCAAATTTTCTGAACTATTCAAAAAAAAATTTTTTTAGAAATGGTCACTCATGGTCACTATTTTTAAAAATTGAAAAACTGCAAATTTTTCGCTAAAATCAAACTTTCGGTGGCTATATCTTGAAAACGGAGCCCTTTATCAAAAAATCTGTAAAGTACTTTTCGATTGCAAATTCAATTTTGCATTAAAAAATAATGTCAAACTTATTTTTGCATAAAACTTCGATTTTTTTCCAAAAATCACTATTTTTTCAAAAATTCATAACACGGCGGTAGATTTTTTGACCATGTTTCTCTATGGCTCAAAAGTTGCGGATTTTTGTCCCCTAAAACATATCAAAAAATCTCGAAAATCAAAAAATACGTATTTTGGGAAATTGAGTTTTAGTGAAAAAAAAGTTGATAAAAAAATCTGCAAATTTTTTTTCCCGTGTACCTAATTTTTTCTCAATAGTCCTCAACAATACCTACAACTTTGCCGAAGACACCAAATTGATCAGAATATTCACTCAAAAGTTACAGCTGTTTGAATATTTACATACCATTTTTGTATGGACATCTGCCAAAATTGTATGGAGACTTGTATGGGTGAACCAAGGACGCAAAATAGCTTATTTGGTCATAGGGAAGGCCCTCACAAAGTTTGAGTCAAATAAAAAAATACAAAAAATAAAAATGGTCGAAATCGGCCGATTTCGTAGAGAGTTGCTCACCTACAACTTTGCCAAAGACACGAAATCGATAGAAAAATTATTTGCAAGATACATATTTTCGAATATTCACATGCTCATTTTGTATGACCAGCCCGTAAAATTGTAAAGTGACTTGTTTGGAAAAACTAATGATGCAAATTGGTTAATTTTCACATAGGAAACACAAATAAAAAGCATAAAAACAAAGTTAATTTGCGAAAACGTAGAGAGTGACTCAATAGTAAAATAGGAAAAATAACAATGAATAAAAAAAATCTTTCATAAGCAGAACAGCATTTAATTCCTTCGGGCACCTAATGTCGACAAATTAGAATTTTGACGTTCAATTACAGCTTCTGAAAAGCACTTTCAACTGAGATCAAGTAACAAATAGCATAATTTAAAGTAAGCAAGCAGGTTTCTTTCCGATTTTTTTAAAGGGGCAAACGTATGAGAACGTCAAAAAACTTATTTTTTTAAAAATTCGTATTACATTTTCATTGAATAATAAGAATCTTAAATGTGCAAGGAAACAATTTAATATTTTAGTTTGTAAAATTTGATTTTTTAAAATTTCAAAAAGAATTAATTATTTTGAGGATCTCGAAATAAACAAAGCATTCCAAAGAATTAGCAAAATTTACTCAAGTTCACGCACAAACCCCGCGCTCGAAGATCGACAAACAATTCCAAACACGAAACCAATAATTTGCGTCGCTGTTTGCATTCCCCAGATGTGTGTTAATTACTCAATGAAAGAGCGCCGAACAGCTTCATTTAATCGTTTCTCACCTGATGCGGATTCGATTTGTTATTTGTTTTACTCGTTTTTCCAAGAATGCCACCTTTAAACATTTTCAAAAGGGGAAACAACGCGTTGGTTGGAAACTTTTTTCGAATGTCTCACGGTCGTCGTCTTGTGGGGAAGTCAACTTTTGGTGTATTATTTTAAGAACGAAATCTTCTTCTTAATTCCGCTGACTCTCCAGAAAGGCAAGAGAATCATATCGACTTGGAGGCAAAAACAGGTTTCCCAAACTTGTGGAAGCTGGAAGAACTTTAAGAGAATTCTCCTGCTCGGTCTCTGCAGCAGCCGGAAAGCTTTGGACGAGGAGGTTTGCCAACGACGACGACGACGACGGCCAAAGGGGAGGATGGGACCTTTATGTACAGCAACAAAAAACAGCAAAAGAAGGGCATTCCAAACAAACTGCTTGCTGGCTGCTGGTTTCGGTCCTGAGGTGGCTGCTGCTGCTGTCTCTATGTTGCTTATTTACCTCCAAACAACCTTCTCTGGCTTTGGTTTGGGGTCTTTGGGATCAACGCGAACGATGATCCCCATTAGGAGGGGAGTGCGGACCAAGGGAGGGAAGGTTTTTCTTGTTGGTACCGTGAAAGGGTGCTAGGTTGTTTGAATATTGTCTTGAAAGTAGTCTTTCTATTTGCGGTACTGTATATTCTTAAATATTTTTAATATTCAAAACGCGTACGGTAACTTTTCTTTTATTCAAAAAAAAATTAAGCATATCCAAACATAAAAAATACAGTTAAAAACGCAGTAATTTGCGTTGAAAAAAATGAGCATAAATTCAAATATTTAAATCAATAATCCAATTCCGGCATTACAATAATAACATTGACATTGCTGGCCATGGTTTCCACATTTCAATGAAAATGGTTTTGTGAATTGTAATTAACAACAATACAGTTCAAATTTCCCAATTTTCTATCGATATTTTTTTATTTGGATGAAACTTTTTTCCATGTCCTATGTCAAAAGAAGCCATTTTGTATGATTCGTTTGTCCATACAATTCTCCATATTTTGCTGGCTGGTTGTGGTCAAATTGGTCATGTGATTATTCTGAAATCTGTACTTTGAGAAGGGATTTTCTGATTGATTTGGTGTCTTTGGTAAAGTTTTTTGTTATGATTAGAACTTTTTATTAATATTACCCGGATTTGTTTTTATTGTGTTTGATATGATTTAGGGGACTTAAAAAGGCTTCTTTTGCGCTAGAGTTTAGGATGGTGTAAAATCTGCTACCAAAGATATAAACTGTTGAAAAAATAATGTTCTATGAAAAAAAATCTAAAATTGTCAAATAACATTTCAAACATCATTTTTAAGATGAATTCTTGAAAAATTTTAATTATTGCAAATTAAAAATACTTCAAAAAAGAAAAGCACCCTTCCGCTCGTGATATCATGAATACTTTTTATTTGATTTTTAGTGTCAAAAATGGTGAGAGCTTGTAGAATTTTATGCTCTTTTGAGTTTGTTTTGTATTTATTTAAGATTTAAAAATATTTTAATTTTTAATATTTTTTTTGTTTTTTTATTATGTTTTAATATTTTTTTTTGTTTTTTTTAATTAATTAAAGATTTAAAAATATTTTAATCGAAAAGGGCAGAAAATTACAAAAAAATATATTTCAACATTGAAAACCGGACCAATAGTTTTCGTGATATCGCGAACTGAACAATTTGGCCTTATTAAGAGACACTGAGAAAAAGCTATTTTTTTACAAAATTTTATTTTAAGGAGGCTGTAAACTGTAAAAAAATGCATTTTTCCTCATGTAACATTTTTAAATTGCAAAAAAAAATAACATTTCTGGAATTTTTTTTTCTAGAAATGCATATAACAACATTTCCGATGGCAAATCTGATTTTTCATTTAAAAAAAGTTTTAGAAACATAGTTTGCCCTTATTTTCGATTATTTCCGCAAATTTTTTTTAACTCAAATAAATAAAGCTCTTGTACCATTTTTTATTCATCTATACATTTCAATAAAATTCAAAAATACGTAATTTGGGAATTTTACTTTTAGCAATGAAAATGCAAACAAAACAAACCGGAATATTTTTCCATGCACCATTTTTTCCTGGAAATTCCTAATTATATCCTAAAACTTTTGCGAAGACAGCAAATCGATCAGCAAACTCATTCTCAAGAAACAGATTTTCGAATATTCAAATCTGGAGTTTTTTTTTTTGAAAAAAAAAAGGTCCGATAAACCAAATTTGCAGTTTTTGCTTTTTGGGTGTTTTTGAAGCCACCTTGAGTCAGGGGTAGAGGGTGACGAGCGGGAATTCCCGGGAAATCGGCAATTTTTTGACCTCTCGATTCCCGGGAAATTTGGTCGAGACTCCCGGGAAATTTTATACTTATAAATATCGAACCAAAATTAATAAACTAATCAGAAAAACATTTGAAAAATTCGAAATTATTAAGAACATTGGATGTTCAATGTTCGATTTCCAAGATTGAATTGATCAATGCTTCTCTAATCTTCTTATTCTAAAAGTGTGAATTTTAACTTTTCAAAAATTCCAATAACTTTAATTGAGTGTAACCAAAAAATGTGGAACCCAAAATTAACATTGAAGCATAATTAGCAGTTACACACCATAAATGAAATATTTTTTTATTTCTAAGAGGGAAAAGCCTTTTCAAGATAAGTTTAATTTTCATATTCCCTCTCGAGCATAGCATAACTCACAGTCTATTTTTTTTTTTAATTCTAAGTAAGTCAATTTCGCTTTATGGAGTCATTTTGTGTTTTGCATATTAAATTATATTTAAAGAATAAAAATCAGGCATTTTTTTGTAAGCGGACACTAAGTCCGCGAATTGTGAACATTTACAGTTGACCTTAAGAAGGAAAAAATCAACTTAAAGTTTTTGTTTTGAGTCGTTATTTATCATATTGCAGAATGCCATATTGCATAAATGGATAATTATATATTAGTTATTTTTTTACTTTCAAAAAATCTAATAACAAGTTCAACAAAAAGTTTGTGCAACTTTGGAAAAATCAATCAGTGCGAATGAGGATTCGTAAACATTTGTAACTCAACTCTCGATTCCCGGGAAATTGAATATCTCGAGAATCGTCATCCTCTAGTCAGGGGTATTAAAAAACACCCAAAAAGCAAAAACTGAAAATTTGGTTTATTTGACCTTTTAAAAAAACTCCAGAAATTCAATATGACCAACCCGCAAAATTGTATGGAGCCTTGAATGAAACGACAAATCATGTAAAATTCTGATAACTCGTGAAGGATACATGCAAATTGTTTATGTGTATACACAAAAAAATCAGATTTACAACTTTGTAGAACATTGGTGCATTCTACAAAAGAAACCTTGCAGAACTCCGAAAATCAGAAAAAAAAATCAGTTGATGTTTACAGACGCTTTGTTTACACTTTGACATTGGCGCATTTACACTGTTTTGATTGAAATAACCTCTCTGGGTTATTGCAGATCAAACAGTACATTAAACTTACCTTAAAATTACAAGTCTCTTAATTTTGGACAGTTGAGTGACGAGAAATAGCTAAGAATTTTAAACTTTTTTTAACTATGGTTGATAAAAAATACGTTTTCTGTTTTTTTTTCGTCCATTTTTCGATATCTCGTGGCGGTGGGGCGATTAGACATCAAAAAGTTGACCTCAAATTTATGATCAAGGACCAACATTACCCCTTAGAGCAATTTTTCACCAACATCGAAGAGGGCGAAGCAACTTTGCCGATTCCGTGTGAGTTGGCGGATAATGGCCCAAAAAAAGTCAGTTTGCGAAAACGTATTTAATTGCTCGTAGGGAATGTATGGACAAAGTTTTGTTCAAATCAAATACAGTACAAAATTAAAAGTCCCAGCATTCGAATACATTTGAGGACTCACACAGAAATTGCGAAATTGAATAAAATTGATTGCTCTGCTTAGTGTGACAAAAATCGAATATTTCATCGAGTTTAGCTGGTACCTAAATATTCTCTACGAGGATTTCAAGTGTAACTGAGGAGTTTCAAATTCTATAGAATAACAAACGCATATAAATTAGCAAACGAACATTTCCTCTATAAAGCACATGCACTAGAAGGGTGCAACATCTTTTTGCAAACTTCGATCTAACAACCCCCAGCTCATCTATACCTCACACCTCGCTCGTCAACCCAAAGAAAACTTGATTCTTTTCACCCACTTTCCCTATCGTCCTCAAGCCATCCTAACCATATTGGCTGAACTTCCTCACGAAGCTGTATCCTTGCATATGTACGGCAAGAACATTCTACCCAGGGCAGCGTTTCAAAACAATATGGCGACGTCATCGCGCCATCAGCACGCGATGTGTCCAAATGTCATCCTTCTTGTTTACACACCAGTTTCGCTCGCCAAATCTTATCAATCGACCTTCAGGTGTTGCACCGCGGGCCAAGTAATTGCCTATAGTTGACTTAGTTCTAGTCGCACTCTACTACACCACAACAAACTGCTGTTGCTACATTGCACAACACACAACATTCTGACGGACCGGGCTATTTCTGTGATATTTTATTACTACCAGTCGACGACGTGCAGTCGGTCTATGGGCAAAATATGGCAAAACCTTTGGGTAAGTTGTCACCGTGTACCAGGAGGCCAAATACCAATTGGAATAACTACTCACAGACGGAGAGAGGTAGAAAGACAGTTTCGCGCCCTGTCTCACTTGCACACCCCTGTGTCAGCCGCGTCTGGGACAACCCTCACGCACACCCCTGCACAAATTGCATTTTTCGATCGGCCATCGGGATCCCGAAATTGCCGCACGGACCCCGTCCAAAGAAAAGACCCCCCGGAACACCCAGTACGCCCTCTGGCGGGCCCATTTCGTTACCTTTCCAAGGACGGCCCAGGGGGGAACCGATTTCGAGCACTTTGCACCGTTTTTAAGCACTTTTGACACACCAAATACACATTTTGCTCGGACACACTCGGGACGAGACAAGACCGCGGACACAGAGCGACATCGAATCGACAAACGGGAAGAAATGGGAGCTTCTCTGGCTTGGACGAAGACCAATAAGAACGCGGTCGATGGGTGTGTGTGTGTTCGAGCTGGGTTTAATGAAATTAGCTGTCAAAATGCGATACAAATACATGAACTGAAGCGTTTCAAGCGTTGCTCTTGTAGGAAGTTGGTTACTGGTATAAATAGGACGAAAATAGGTTTGAATTGCAAGTTACCCTAGCTTTTTCTACAGAGCCTACAGGACCCAATTAAAGCGAAAAGTCGTTAGTTTGAAGTTAATTGAGTTAAAAACGCCATTTTAACCTCATCTTTCGACCTTCACTGATTCCCAAAATTCAATTTTAATCCTGTGATATTCTACAAAAAAACGTGCAATGTTTTCACTCTTCAATGAAATCAAGTTCCAAACAGATCGTGCTATCTCGACACACCCTGCAAGTTGCCAAATGGAATTCAAGTCAGAGGTCGTTTTGTCACAAGTGCCCGGCAATCAAATTCAACCAAATTTCGGGACAATGCACAGAACGGTCAGCCAATAAAAACTATCAAATTTTCTTTTTTCGTTTTTCAACTTCAAAAATTAGTTTCTGATATAGATATAATAGATATTGGCACTAGAAAATAAAGTGCTGTTTGAATGAGGCTTCAAAAAATTTCTTGATTTTTATTTGCTGCATTTCAGCAACCAGAGGTCCAATCTTAAATGTCTAAAATAGTCATTGTCTCAACTTTTCGGAAAAAAATATTTTCAAGATTGTGCAATCATTGAAACAATTATATACATCTAAAAACTGAAATTTTTCATTGCACTTTATCAAAAAATCTGTAAAATACTTTTCGATTGCAAATTTTATTTTACATAAAAAACTGAAGTCAAAAAATTCGAGTAAAATTTCTATTTTACAAAAAAAAACTTTTTTCAAAAATTCATGGCTAGGCAGCAAAATGTTTGCCCATACTTTTCAATTTCCCAAAATTTGCTTTTTTTCTAAAAAAAATCAAAAATAAAATTCTTTTTTTTCTTTTAGATATTTTTTTTTCGTAAGAAAAAAAAGTATTTGATTTTGGGCATTTTTTTCTGTTGTATTTTTTAAGTTTAAGAATTTTTGATAGGTTTGGTGTATTCAGCAAAGTTGTAATTATTTGTGAGGACAATTCAGAGAAAAATAATGCACTGAACATTTTTGGCCGATTTTTTAAATTAACTTTTTTCCCCAAAAAAAAATATTTCCCAAAACTCGTATTTTTTTAAATGTTTTTTAAGGGAAAAATGAAATTAAAAAAAAATATCGGAGAATTATACATTATTCTCAGAGATAGAATGAAGAAAAAAATAAAAAAATAGTTAGAGATCTTCAAAATAAATAAATAAAATCAGCAGTTAGTTGACCCTTGCCGGAGCCGAAGAGGGGACAAAAAACTAAAAAAAGGAAAAATGAAAAAAATAGGTTTGAAGATTTTTTTTGTGAAAAAACTGCGGTAGGTTTGGTTTGGTTGTGTTTGATTATTACAGTTTGTTTTCCGATCTTTTATTTTATTTCAAATAAACGTATGGACTGTTATTATTTTGTATGTAATGGAATAGCTTATTAAAAACAGATACAGAGCGAATGCGCTAATTCGAATGGAACTGCAATCGAATTAGCGAATCCGAATTCGCTAATTGCATCGACTGACAGCTTGAAAAAAGCTTGAAACCACATGCAACTTAAATTTATCTTTACGTTTTCCAAATGTTAAGCAAAATTTGTTAACACCAATAAGAAAAAGTGATTAAATTTGTTGGTTTCTGGTCGATGCTCTGTTCAAAAATTTCATAGAAAACTTTAAATTTGCAGCAAAACTGGCCGGTTATAAAATCGTTCTTAAAACCTCAATAGTGAAATTTTTATGATTGAAAACCTTGTTTACTTTTTAAAACCTTCTATTAGGAGCCCGTGCGAATGGGGTATAAGGCTGGTCTAAACAAATAATTGAAGTTCAGTTTGCGCTTTTTTATTTGAATTTAATTGATTTCTTTGAAGAAAAAGGCTACGAATAATTCAAATCATGTCAGCCTTGCTTACAGAAACAGTGAAATCATAATAAACATGAAAAAAGCTTCAAAAACTAGCCTTATCAAACGCATTAAAACTGGTATAAAATAAAGCAAAACAAGACCTGCTCCGGCATAACAGCTGATTTGTTTTCATATTAGATTCGTGGCAATACTAGCTTGTCATGTAGAATTCTGCTTATATTTGCGGCAAATTTTGATAATTAGAAAAAGGAAAGTAGGAAAAAGTACTACTGGTAAGTAATAATGGATACAGAAAATTTCTAAATTTCTATTTTTTCAGAACGCATTTTTATATTCCGATTGGATTCCGGTATTCACAAATTATAAGTATGATGTCAAAATAATATTCATGGAAAACTTTTGAGTAAACTAAATTAAATAATTATCACGCTTACTCACACTTTATTTCAACATTCATAGTAGGAAACACTGAATATTAACATTGTCTTCCTTTTCAGTTCCCCCAAAAATGGACCTTAGCCTGTTCTCGGACGATTCGTTCGACGCGCTCAAATGGATCAACACACATTCCCACATCGAGGGTGACATCGCGACCAAAAAGGCGACCGTTTCCGCCCAGGTGTCCAAGCTGCAGGTCTACGTCGAGCAGATCAACTTTGCGCTGGAAAAGTCGAGCATTCAGGGGACGAACACCATGCTGGTGGCGCTGAACGATATGAACTTGATTCAGCGGGAGATTAACTCGTTGATGGGAACGATCAAGCAGGTTCAGCAGGAGATTGGACACGTTCATCGGGACTCGGGGACGTATTTGTCGAATTTGGAGCGGCTGGAGTCGGTGTTTCAGAAGCTTCAAGCGGCGAAGCACGGCATGCAGGAATCGGATGGTTGGAGGAAGCTGACCGGGGAGTTGGACGAGCTGCTGGAGCAGAACGAGATTCATCAGCTGTCGGGCAAGTTTGGGACGTTGAAGACCTCGATGTTGGCGCAGACGGGATTGCCGGGACAGGCGGATCGGGAGGTTCAGTTGGAGTATTTTACGAATCGGATTGAGGCTGCTGTTAGTCCGTTGATCATTCAGTTTATTCAGCAAGCGGATGCTGACAATTACTCCAAGCATGTCTACATCTTTGAGAGCATTGGAAGGTTGGCTCAGCTGGCGCAGTATTATAGGAAGGTCCATCGAAACATCTTGGTTGACAAGTGGGTCAAGAACGTGGAGTCCGACTCAATTTGTGAAATTTTGTCAAACTTTTACGACTGTTTGCTGAACTTTGTGCACCAACAGCTAAAGTGGTGCTCCCAAGTCGGTATGGATTCGTCGCAACCGATTGAAGTTGTCATCGAGACGCTGATCTACCTGCAAAGTTCGCGGGAAACGATCGTCGAGAAGGGTGTCCGGAAGTTCGCGGAAAAGTTCGAGCTGCTGACGGATATTTCAAACATCAACAAAAAGTTCGAAGCTGCGGTAGAGAAGATCATCAAGGATCAACGGATCAACAGTTTGAAGCAGGAAGAACTAGCTGGAGCTATTTACGGATACTTTGCAACTTCAGTCGTGCAATATCTCCCGATTGAGAGTGACGACTCCAAGAAGCTGCTGAAAGAGTTGCAGGTCAACAACGCAGAGATCGCCGAAACTGTGCGCAGTCTGGCCAACGGCAATGTGAAGCTCGCCAAATGGGCGGAGAAGGCTCTTTCGCGCTGCGCTCACGTCACCCAGAACTACAGTTTGCCTCAGCTGGTCAAGGTGTTCCAGGATATGATCGTTTCGTGGGTCGAGAACTTTGTGCTGGCTCAAAAGAAGCTGATCACATGTAGAACCGAACAGCTGGATTGGAATCTTATTCAGTTGAATATCAACCTGCTTCAACATCTTGGAGACTTCATGGCGAACATCCAGCTGCTATCGGAGAACATCGCCAAAAGTGCCAAAGATTGTGATCCAGCCAAGAGCATCTACTGCAGTCAACTATCGTCTAAGCAAGACAAACGAAGCAAGTTTTTGCTCTCCACCGAAGAGGACATCTTCAACGAACTCTTCTCCGAGGAGAACAAGATCGTCCGCGATGCGGCCGTCAGGACGCACGACTCGATCATGAAGTTCATCCTGTACGCAATCGAGAAGCACTTCAACGGTATGAGATTCTCCGCCAACAAGGAAGGCGAAGGCTTCAACCTGCCCGACTACAGCTACGCTCCCCAGGAGTACATCACCCAAATCGGTCAATATCTGCTAACACTCCCACAGCACTTGGAGCCGCTGCTCCTCTCACCTTCACCGTCCCTCAAATTTGCCCTGGAAAGCTGCGACGACGCGTACTCCAAGGACAAATTCTGTGCCGACGTCCTGCTGGCGCTGATCGTCGAGGAAACAACAGCCTTCTACCAGGAAAGTATCGACAACATCCAGAGTTTGACGGCCGCCGGGTCCAAACAGCTCGCCGTTGACATCGAGTACTTCGGGAACGTGCTGGAAGAGATGAGCTTGCCGTTCAACGCCACGCTGCAGCAAACGGTGGTGCTGTTGAGGACTCCGCTGGAGCAGTACAACACCGTCGGGACCGGGTACAACGCGCGGTTGGTGGCGAAGATTCGCCAGAAGCGGAACATTGTGTCGTCGTGAGGGGAAGATGCAGTGGTCTAATGCAAGCAAACCTTTTAAAAATTTAATAAATTATATGATAGAAAACAAGCTAATTTTATCAAATATCACTCATCAACAACCTTCAATGATCGAACGCAATTTGATACCTACAATGCACGCAACTCTCTACTCTAGCTTTTCAATTAATTCAAAAGCAACGATCCTACAATAAACGGGGTGTGCAAACATTGCCGGTCAAAAAGTGTCGTCTTCTTGATGTTAACATTTCGTTGTTTGATTCACTATAAAAATTGCGTTCAAAATCGAAAACGGTATCATTGTTTCAACTGCAGCTCAACTATCAAGTCGTAGTTCAACTAACAGCTTGTGTTTTAGAAAAATGGCTTTCAAAGTAAGTACCACTTTCCCGATTTAATAGATTCAGTAGAATTCTAACTAAATCAAATCCTTCAGATCGCCCTCATTTTCGCCACCCTGGCCTACGTCAGCGCCGGTGCCGTCGATTCCGGTATCCACCACTCCAACCTCCCGGTGGCCATTGGTTACAACCAGCACCCACAACTGCACCACGGTCACCAGGCCATCTCGTACGCTGACCACACCCAGGGACACCTCAACGCGTACGCCCCTCACTCGTACGCCGGAGTTCCAGCTCAGGTCTACTCGGCCCCAATCACCAAGGCATTTGCCGTTCCAGCCGCCACTGCTGGTCATGGTTATGCCCACACCGTGTCCCACGGTCAGAACTACGGATATTCCGGCCATGGATACAACTTCGCCGCTGCTCTGCCCCAGGTTCAGAACTACGGATATGCCGGATACGGACATGCCGCCACCCCGCTGACCACCTACGGTCACCATGAAGTCGTGGCTCCGGTTGTGGCTGACCATACTGCCTACGTCCATGGAGGTCATGTTGCGTACAACAAACATGCTGCTGGTCACTACGTTCACTAATTGTTGAGTCGTTCTGAGTGTGTTCTTTGTTGTTTGATCTGTGCTGAATTGTGATACAAAAATAAAGTTTTTCTCAAAAAATAAAACAAATTCAAATGTTTTTTCTCAACTTTAGAAATAAATCACCAGATGATACAATGATAATGGCTTATTTGGGCATAAGAAATCGATGAACACAATCAGCGCCGTACCTAGGGGTTGGCGCAGTTGGCGACCGCCAAGGGCGCCAGCCCTTGGGGGGCGCCAAAAACGATGATTGAACAAATTTGTCATGTTATTATAAAATCGTGGAAAGGCATTCAGAACAAAAGGGGCGCCAAATTTTAAAGTAGGACTACAAAATAACTCGATAATCTGGATCGGAATATTACAAATATTATTTTATGTTAAACACTTGGGGCGCCAAAATCAACTATTTCAATAATTCTACCAGAATTAAATTTAAAATTAAGTGGCAAAAAGTTCAGGAGTTTTATAACAATTCTTTGAAATAGCTAGAGATTTTATATTACAACTACAGTATATAAAATTCAATTTAAATTTTACCATTTTTTCCAGCATCAGGAACCATCATGCTTTTTTATGTTTTGAAGTTGTTTTTTTTATATATAATCAGCTCTTCAATTGAAATTTACACATTTCTATTGAAAATCTGTAATAAAAAAAAATAAGATATTTCAAGTTTAAAGAAAATGACATTTGAGATATTTTTATCGTTATAAATGCAAACTTGTGCGTTGAGATTGGCCTACGTTTTCGAAATACTGAACTGTTTTAATTGAATATTTCTAACACAAAAAATGCTTTGACTTTTGTTAAATTTCTAGCAAAATATTTTTTTTCAACATAAAAATGTTGGTTTTTTAAGAGCGCATAAATTGCTCTAAATATATTATATTCCTGGATTGATATATTAAAAAAAAAACTGGTTTGCTATGCTGTTTGTATTCAATTGCTTGAAGCAAGAGTGAAAAAGTAAAATTTGGGTGTCTTCGACAAAGTTGCATGGATTGGCATGCCCACCAACTTTTTAGTCGTAAAAGTAAAATATAATACAATTTCTTGAAAATTTTGATTTGCAGAAACAACATTATCGCGGACCCATTAGAATTCAAACCAAAGCAAAATTCCAACTTCAAAAACAGCAATATTTTTTGGAAAAACACAAAGTTCCACTTAATTTTGCTACTAGGGACAATAATTTGAAGAATGTTTGTAACATTTTCCTTGAAAATTTTTGTTATGTTAAGTTTTAATGGAATGGATAAAGTTGCTTATCTTTCACATACATTTTTTATTTATTTCATGGATTCCATGTGCTGGGCTATCCAGTTCACCTAAATTTTCACATTTACACAAACGGTTCTAAAAGCTTTGAGTGTAGAGGGTGACTATTCTCGAGATTTTCAATTTCCCGGGAATCGAGAGTTGAATTGGGATATTTCCCGGGAATTCCCGGGACCCGATAGTGTAACTATGCCAAAAGTGCCAGTAATGTATAAAGAAAAGTTATATATGTGTTTCTTTTCAATGAATTCAGTTACGATTTATTCATACTTATTCAATGAAACGTTAATTAGTAGCCTCATTATTTTTGGGAACTATGATCTACCTCTTGATTTTTTTTCTGAATCTGCAATACAACTTGTTGTATGAACTTGTTATTAGATTTTTGTGAAATAAAAAATTAGCTAATATATAATTTCCCAGTATCGGGATTTTTACAATATGATAAATAGCGACTCAAAACAACAATTTGAAGATGTTTTTTCTTTTTTAAGGTCCATTGTAAATATTAATTGAAGAAATAGTAATCAGGAAAACCCGAATGTTCACATTTGGTGGACTTTACAATGATTTCCAGGGTTTTTTTCTTCTAAAATTTAATTTAATATTGAGGTTTAAGCGAAACACAAAATTACTCCATGACATCAAAAAAGGAAATTACCTTGATACAGCGAAATTAAATTAATAAGAATTTAAAAAAATAGATTATAATGATTGCTATGCTTGAAAGAGGATATGGATATTATACTAATCTTGAAAAGGATTTTCCCTCTTAGAAATAATAAACAAAAATATAAAAAAAATTAGACTTTCTTCTTGTGGCTAACTGCTAAGTATGCTTTAAGGTAAATGTTGGGGTCCACATTATTATAAGTTCTCCCAATTATAGTTATTGGAAAGTTAAAATTTACACTTTCTGAATTAGAAGATAAGAGAAGCATTGGTTAATTCGAACATGAAAATCATACATTGAACATCCAATGTTCTAAACAATTTCGAATTTTCAAATGTTTTTTTCTGATTAGTTTATATAATTTTGCTTCGACCAAATTTCCCGGGAATCGAGAGGTCCAAAAATGGACGATTTCCCGGGAATTCCCGCTCGTCACCCTCTATTTGAGTGTAATGGTTTTTATACAAAATTTTAAGAAACTTTAGATGTCGAAAAATAAACACAAAAAAATTTAATGTGTTAAAAAGGTAAAAAGTAATTTTAGAAATTTTATATCAATCAAAAAACACAGTCACAGAGAAGAGAAGTATTGTTTTCAAAAATAAATTGAAAAAAAAATAGTCTCAAAAGGAATCCATCCAAAAACAAGTTTCGAAAGATTCCATTTTCTAACCAGTTGAACTATTTTTTCAGGAATTCAGGAAAATTGTTTGTTGATACCATGAAATTTAAGCTTGGTCAGATCAAATTCTGCTTAAGAAGATAAAACAACACTCTGCTATTTTCAGTCAACATTAATCCTAAAGCAACTTTTCGTTACAACCTATCTGTTTTGGAAACCAATAGTATATCTTTTAATCGATTGAAATGGTTTAAAAATAATAAAACATTAATTTGAATATTCTTCAAAGAATTAAACTGTGGTTGAATTTTTTAGCTGTTATATTTATTTCATCAATTACCACTATATTATTAAAACTCTTTGAAGCAATCGCTGAAAATTTAAGTAAACATATCAAAATGATGAAAAATTTTAAGGGGCGCCAAATTGATGCTTCGCCAAGGGCGCCGTGGACCCAAGGTACGGCTCTGAACACAATATAAAACAAATAAAAATATACAATTACTACTAAATATTTGGTTACGTAGATAATTGCTCCTAATCTTTTTTTATTTTTTTAATTGTGACTTTAATACAGCATTAGAGCAAAATGCCCCATTTGAACATACTGAAACTTCTCTTCCCTTAGTCAATATATCATTGACTGGAAGAGCAAGCAATCAGAATATAGAATGAAAAATTAAATTCCATTGGATTAGAGAAAAATATACAGAAAATAAATTGCAATTATTTGTATCAATAACAGTTTTTCTTAGTTCAAAATAAATTTAGTTATATTTCCATTCGCGGTTATAACAATTTTAATGCTTTTTATATTTCAAAGGTTTAATATCAAAAGAAATTTTAGGATAAAATTGTAAAAATAGTATGAAAGCTTGGTTTATATCAATATTTATTCAATACAAGCCTTACCCGAAAATCTTCGTCTTTTCCTTTTTTGTTTTGTTGACGTTTTTAGCTTTTTTTCCTTTTTCAGCCTCCTTTGATCAAAATATGATTTTACGCAACTTTTCCCATACAATTCGCAGATTCTCCGGAATCGGTCCCAGAGTGGCCAAAGTTGTAACATTTTGGCGTAAGAACCTTCCTTGAACTTATACGAACCCAACGCAACAAAGAGCACCTCGATCCGACGCTCCGTATTGAACTGATTCGCGTTCGAACAAAACCATCGAAATTTTTTATATATATAGATAGATAGTATTATTACATTTTTAAATCAAATTTTAAGGACAAGGTGTTAAGTGTTGCTGTAATATGAAATTCAATTAAATGTGAAAAGAAGCGTTTCATTTCATTTCAAGTCATATATAGATTAAAGTCATAAACCACGTGGAAACTGTGTTGGAAAAGAAGATATTTTTTAGTTTATTGAAAAATAATATAAAATGAAGCATAACTAGTAATTTCTATAATTTAAGCATAAGGTTTTCAGAGCTATTTTACGTTTTTTACGTTCCGTGGAATTTAATGGTTTGAAATTAAGGTCGCCGTGAAATTGGCAATTTTTGAGCATAAAAGGTAACTAAGCCTAATAATGTTGCTTGAAAATCAGGCTAAAACTTTACACCAAAAATTACAATTTAATAATTGACGTTGCTTTTGTGCAAGTTAAAAATGTTTGAAAAAGTCGTGTTGGCAAAAACGGGAAGGCACTGTAATGCAATTTAATATAGCGCCATTTCGGACCTGCCGTAACAAGGCGTAGCAAATTCCCTAGGGGAGCTGATGACTAAGTACATCTACAAAGGATAAAAATGATGTGATCAAGTTTTAAGATTTATCTCTTTCTATCGTCTTTCTTTTACATGTTTAGTAATTCCTAAGTTAACAGCAATAATTGCTATATGTAACTTGATAATTCACCAATAAGGCCGTTGCAAATATTTTTTGAAGTTTATACCGGCATTTTCAAAATGTTAGAGGCAACTTGATCCCCCTTTCAATATTTTGAAGAAATCTTAAGCAAAATGTTTCTTATTCACCAAAACTTTTAATTTTCTATAAAAAAAAAACGAAGTTGACTTTATAGCTGTCGGCCACCATTGCTAGTACCAACCACTAGTATCTTCCTTTTTATCTACAAGGACTTCGCCGCCCTGGGCTCCTAAGTGTATGAAAGTATGGCACGGAGCGACGGCGCCGAATACCCATATTTACACAAAGAATTTTAGAGCGCCCGCCGCGGGATTCTAACCATCGACCTCTGGATTGTGAGTCCAGTGCGCGGTCCGATTGATCCACACGGGAGGGACAATTTCACATAAAACCTGTACGTTTGTGTACAAAATATAACAAGTTTAGTATGTAAAATATTTAAAAACTTATTCTTTTTTAGACCAAAATTGAGGATGTTTACAAAAGCTGGTATTTTTTTTTTACAAAACTTTTGAAAATGGTTCAAACTGCAATAAGTTATGTACAACTATACTAAAGGAAACTATGAACGAAAACCCAGCCCAATTTATTAATCTTGAGGCTGATTCCAGTGACTCTAAAACTTCAGGGATCAAGTCTCTCTAAACGCACTTGTTTAAACAATTGATTGTAAAAATAGTATGACGACAAATTTAACGACAAATGCGTAAGGGTTTTGGAGTTGATAAGTTTTTGAAAAAAATCATGCATAAAAAATATTTTTTTTAAATAATTTTTGAGTGTTTTTCATACATATCAAAACAAAGAAAAATGATCTCTTGGAGGTATTTTGCAGCACTTTTTAGAAAAAATTTCTGTACTGCCCATAATTGAAAATTCGGCTATTATGCCAAATCAAGTATTCCGAGAAAAACGCGTTTTAGTGTTTGTCACAAAATCTCCGTCAAGGCAATTTCCCATAAGAGTGGCATATTAGCCGTTTGGTTTTTCACATCGGCAGCCAAGTCTTAACACTATTTCAGTGAAATTCAAGTTCCAGGAGATGCGTTGGAACATCCTCTACCGCCTGGTGCTAATATCTTGTTTTTGCCAAAAGTGGATATTAGCCGTTTTTTCAATGGTGGGCAGTGTAACTCAATCTAATTTTTTTTAAATTTTTTTTCTCTCTTTTCTACAATGAGTTTTTATCCATTTCGCACAACTTTCTAGAACAAAGCTAATTGTTTTACCCACATGCTGACAAGATACAGCTTGGGATCAAGTGTCCCCGGAGATCAAGTCTCCCCAATCTTCTACCTACATTTTAGAAAGGAAATCACATTTCGGATTTTGACACACGGTAAATTTGTATTTTTTAATGAGAACAAATTTATTTTTGTATCACAATTCAGCTCAGATCGAATCAACAAAACACACTAAAAATTACTCAACAATTAGTGAACGTAGTGACCAGCATGCTTGTTGTAAGCCACATGACCTCCATGGGCGTAGGCGGTATGATCCGCCACAACCGGAGCCACGACTCCATGGTGTCCGTAGGTGGTCAGCGGAGCGGCGGCATGACCGTATCCGGCATATCCGTAGTTCTGACCATGGGGCAGAGCAGCGGCGAAATTGTACCCATGGCCGGAATATCCGAAGTTCTGACCGTGGGACACGGTGTGGGCATAACCATGACCGCCGGTGGCGGCTGGGACGGCAAAGGCCTTGGTGATCGGGGCCGAGTAGACCTGAGCTGGAACTCCGGCGTACGAGTGAGGGGCGTACGCGTTGAGGTGTCCCTGGGTGTGGTCAGCGTACGAGATGGCCTGATGACCATGGTGCAGTTGTGGGTGCTGGTTGTAGCCAACGGCCACCGGGAGGGTGGAGTGGTGGATACCGGAATCAACGGCACCGGCGCTAACGTAGGCCAGGGTGGCGAAAATGAGGGCGATCTGAAGGATTTGATTAAGTTAGAATTATACTGAATTATAAAACCTTGGAAAGTGGTACTTACTTTGAAAGCCATTTTTCTAAAACACAAGCTGTTAGTTGAACTACGACTTGATAGCTGAGCTGCACTTGAAACAATGATACAGTTTTCGATTTTGAACGCAATTTTTATAGTAAATTAATTGACGAAAAGTTGACATCAAGAAGACGACACTTTTTGGCCGGCAACGTTTGCACAACCTATTTATTGCAGGATCGTTGCTTCTGAATTCATTGAGAAGCAATAATAAAGGTGATGTTATATGTGTGCTTTATGTGTATCAAATGGTTTTTAGCTGTCGTTGAACATTGTATTTTTTTAACATTACAAATAATAAAAAATGCATTAAATAATTCCTTGTGTTTGGAGGCTCAAAATCAGAATTAACTCATTAGTAACCAAGTATCAAAATGGTACAGAGACAAAATGAAACGTAATGTTCAAAATCTTTATTCTAAGAATACTTCATAGTCCCAACACCTACTTCCTCATAATGTACGAAAAACATCACCATCATAAAGTCGCAACCTTGGCATCGGCTCAAGTTCCGCAAATTCCTCAGTTCACAAGTGCGAAGGTCACACTACAATTACCCTATTCGAAAGAACTCCACGGTGGAACAAACAACTGACATCTCTTCAGGGTCTGACCCACAGTACATCAATACTTCTTCCAAGTGCACCACACACACACTTGAGCCTACTTAAATGGATTCCTGCAGTCAATACGCGTTTATCATCTCATTAAATCAGGCCTCTTCAGGTGAGCCTGAAAAGGGCCTTTCTTTCGGAGTCTCGCGAGGCACCACAGAGTAGCCCCCCCAGGGGATAATTCCCACAATTGGTCACGCTAGACCACAAGCCATCAGTTTCTGCTCTAAAGTGAGTAAATTACCAGAAACTGTCTCGTTGGCGAGACTAAGATATTGCATTGGATACGGAGCGGTTGAAAAATTCGCCACGTTGTATAAATTTGCACAATAAAGTGAATCATGACTTATAGCTTTTATGCTGAGCTGAAGAATGACATCATATTGGTACTACACCATTAAGAGGCTGGAGCAGAGTGGCCGGCCACTCGATTCTGATTGACATCGGAAGCACTCGGAGTTCAGGGGGGTCCTTGCCGGGTCGAACCCGGCACCATTGCTGCAGTGGCCTGATGTTGGCAGAATTCGCACATCATTTCGAGAACGTGATACGTTACTTCGTATGATGAAGGTTGCCAGAAGGCTTTGAATGAAAGCAGCTCACTAAAGAAGCTTGCATAAAATATGATGGAAGGTCTACTCTCAGTTATATCCGACTGTTGAGGTTTTGAGGAGGGTTAATTGATGGCTTGTTGTGCGATGGAACTATTTTTTTAACAATTCTTCTTATTAATCTTCCAAAACAGATTAAACTGTAAGTGTATCTTCCTTGCAAACGTTTTAAAAAGCCAAACAATTAAATTTAAGCCAAATCTGACCAGATTTTAAGTCAGAAAAATTGTGTAATAGTACATCTAAAAGTGTGTAAATTCACATCTTGCACTTTGTCCACATACATTTAGGTAAAATTTGTAACTGATTTCTAATGCTATTGGATATCTAACTCACAGTGCACACATCTCTCAACTTTTGTTGTTCAATGAATTTGGAAGCAACGATCCTGCAATAAATGGGTTGTGCAAAGCTGACGGTCAAAAAGCGTCGTCGTGTTGTTTTCGATTTTTCGATTTTTGATTCATTCACTATAAAAATTGTGTACAAAATCGAAAACTGTATCATTGTTTCTAGTGCAGCTCAGCTATCAAGTCCTCGTTCAACTAACAACTTGTGTTTTAGAAAAATGGCTTTCAAAGTAAGTACCACTTTCCCGATTTAAAATATTCAGTATAATTCTAACTTAATCAAATCCTTCAGATCGCCCTCATTTTCGCCACCCTGGCCTACGTTAGCGCCGGTGCCGTTGATTCCGGTATCCACCACTCCACCCTCCCGGTGGCCATCGGTTACAACCAGCACCCACAACTGCACCATGGTCATCAGGCCATCTCGTACGCTGACCACACCCAGGGACACCTCAACGCGTACGCCCCCCACTCGTACGCCGGAGTTCCAGCCCAGGTCTACTCGGCCCCGATCACCAAGGCCTTTGCCGTCCCAGCCGCCACCGCCGGTCATGGTTATGCCCACACCGTTTCCCACGGTCATAACTACGGATATTCCGGCAATGGATACAACTTCGCCGCTGCTCTGCCCCATGGTCAGAACTACGGATATGCCGGATATGGACATGCCGCCACCCCGCTGACCACCTACGGACATCATGGAGTCGTGGCTCCGGTTGTGGCTGATCATACCGCCTACGCCCATGGAGATCATGTTGCGTACAACAAGCATGCTGCTGGTCACTACGTTCACTAATTTTTGAGTCATTTTGAGTTTGTTCTTTGTTGATTTGATCTGTGCTAAAATGTGATATAAAAATAAAGTTTTTCTCAAAAAATAATACAAATATTTTATTCCAACTATCAAAAACCCATCACCAAGAATCCTAAAGTCCTACTCACTTCTCGCTCAACAGCTCCTGAATCTCGTCAATATCGAAGTTCCTAATAGAATAATGAGCTGTCTAGCTAGCAATTGGATGCTTACTAAAATTGGCTCGAATTTCTTCCCATTTCGAGGCGTAACCAAATCGTTCCACGAAGAAAAAAGAGTTTCCAAAATCGTGAACAAGCGTTCATAAAAATGGGAACCACAAAGAAAGTGTTCTAATCCCATGGTTCCCATTTTCATGAACGCTTTTTTAAGATTTTGGGAGTTCTTTTTCTCCGTGTACAGAACCTGAATCTCAAGTTTGAGCCAGATTGACATCAAAATGGAGCATGATCCTCTTTGATTGTGTTTTTTTTTTTTTTTTTTTCAACAAAAACATTGCCGAAGACTGCGAGATGTTCGTCAGATCTTTAATAATTAGCACAAAATTCTCAAAATCATTGAATTTGAATTGTTCTTCAATGTTGTTTTCATGATATGGCGATTTAACCATTTTTTCAATTTAGCAAATTGATTTATAGCAAAGGTTGACATTTTGTTTTTCTATTTATTTTCAATATTTTTGATTTAGTTGAAAATTTAAGAGAGCTATAAATCAAAACCATCGAAACGTTGCACCATTGGTTCGTCTTTAAAATTTTGGCTCAGAGAAAAATAAATCCTTGAAATACTTTTTTTCCAATAAGCTTTTATAAATTTGAGTACCAAAAATCGAAACAACAAAAGTTCTGCAGCCCCATTCTTGTCAAATTTGAGAAGTTTATTGCCTTTTAAATTAAAAAATGTTATTTTTTCAATATTTTATCACCGCCATTTTGGCCGCCATCTTGAATTCAAAAATTCTAAATCATTTTAGAGTATTTCATGGGTCATACTTTAGCTCGACCATCAAAAATAAAACAACGAAAAAAAAAATATTTTTCGTGATCCGATTATCCGAAGATTTGATTAACCGAAGAGAAATTTTTCCGAGGCCTTCAAATAATCGAGGCTGAACTGTGGTCGTTTTGCCCCCCTGCCCTCTATGCACTGTATTATTGAGAAAATGCATTTGACTATGGAAAAAGCAATCAACCACTTCAATTTGACTCAGATGTGGTCGCTGAAATCGAGTTTAATGTTAAAAGTGAGAAAGTAAAAAACGTTTTCTTTTTGTTCATGATTCGATTATAATCATCGAAGGTTCCTTATAAACCCTCGGATACTCGAATTATCAATCGAGTCTGGACTGTAAAAGAAAACAAATTCTTAGAATATGAATTAATTTTGTTTATATTAGGACTTTTAAGCATTATCATTTATTATACATATGATTAAACACTTTTAATTTTTATTTGGATTACTCTTACTATTAAAAAAAAACTCTTTGGAACTTCTTAACCTAAAACGTAAAATGTCCATCATATTGGCTCTCTAAATTCCTCAAGCCACGAGACTTGACCAAATTATAAGCCAACCCGGCGTCCGCTTCTTGACCGTGGTTCTGATAGGTCACCACGGGTTGCACCACCCCGTGCAGCTGCACTGGATATCGCCGGCTGAAGGTACTGTAGCTGAACGAGGGGTTGGCCGGTATTTGCTCCAGAACTGACCCCGCACGAGTCTGCACGGCGAAAAACACCATCATCCAGCAGAAGGTAGCAATCACCACAGCGATGAGCTGTAAAACCGAACAGTTTGTGGTTCAAGAAATTGTCGCTGATCTTGGGGCTCAACTTCATGGTTTGCACTTACCTTCAAGGACATTCTGAACGTTTCTGCGCAAGAATTCAGTGCAGTTTCCGAAGGGTAATTGATGGTGGTAGCGTTACACGGTGGTGGTTCTGCGATGAGAGCTGCAATTCGAACAATGATGCAGTTCGGGATCGTCTGGGCCATATTTATATCGAAACTGGAGCAAGTTCATACTGACCTTTAAATCAGATGATTTTCTCCGTGATGAAAACATTCTTTTTTTAGAAGATTTTGTTGCATTTTGAGTGTGGCACTTCACTTATAGAAATCTAAGTAATCCATGCTTCTGCAACTTCTTTGGTTGACAAACTTCAAAGTATTTGGCAGCAAAATCTAAAAAAAATACTCTTCATTTTCCATCCCGCCATGAACTGTTTCTTCTTCTATTCGTACCTTATCTATTTCATTGGATTCCTGATTTCGCTAAGCTACTACATCAAGGACATCCTTCAGTACCGCAGACTGGGAAATCTAATAACATCAAGAAGAGCAATAATTCAACCAGCAGCACCCATTGAGAGGTCTTTACCAAATCTCACTATTTAGGAAATAATTCAGCTAATAAAATCAATTTCCCAGAAGACAACCCGCCCGGAAGTACGTCAGCAGTCATCGGCACAAAATGCTCCGCCGGAGGTGGATCAACGTGGTCAACCGGCTCAGCGGCAAGCTGCGGATTAAGCCACCCCGCGAGCGGTACGAGCTGTACTTTGACTCGGATGGGGAAATTGGCATCAGGACCATCTCGGCTTAGGTGGATGTGCTGTTGGTGGTGTGGTGGAGTGAAAACCGTGTGAAATGAAAACTCAAAATTTGAAGTGATTGATTGGAAACTATTGTAAAAACATAAAAAAAAAATAAAATGAAATGATCTTTAAAAATTATTATTTTTTATTTCGAGTGATTTACATATTGCATAAAATTTATGAAAAATTGGATTTTATTCAATGTCACTTAGTAAGCTTTTATTTTTCAACTGATCGTCAGAGAAAGTATTAGTTAGTTAGTAAATATACTATCGTAAAATTTTGCTGCTCTTTTAAATCAATAATAAAATTATGTTATAACCAAACCTAACATTTGATAACGTCAAAAAAACTACTTTTCTTATTTTCCGGCTGATTAAAATTTATATTTTTATCAAAAGAGAAATCAATCCAATATCGTCAGTTGCCTTGATTCAGGGATGAAACACCCAAATGCAATAAATTGGTAAATTGGTTTATTGGACCTTAAAAAAACTTCACAAATCTAGAATAAAGTCCTTCAGAAATTCATCATTTCAGATATTTAAAACACTTTTAAATTAATAAATTGTTCAAAATATTATGATTGTCCCTTTAAAACCCAACTCCGCTCTAGAGTATAGACAGATTTCAATCTTAAAATAAGCAAAAAAAAACAATTATTAACAAATTGTTAATCTTTTCATCTTTTTGGAAGTACAAACTTTGAAAGTTTTAGTTAAATTAGATGTTTTTAAAAATGTCATATTTAGGAGGACAACTAAGGCTGAGTTTTTACTAACATTTCCTTTATTTTCAGTAAAAATAAGTATGCAGTATTTTGTGTTATGTTCCAGACTTTGAATCTACGCATTTTTTAACAAATCAAATGATTCATCCTACAGCACAACACGTTAAATACAAGCAAAAATTACTGTAAAATATGAAAAAGGAACCTGAAAAATGTGTATGTTATGATTAAGGCTACCAACTCTTGCTGAGCAAAAATCCGTACACTTTGCCGATATGACACCATAGTACAGCAGTTGTTCGGTAACTGGGCTGAGAACATAGCCCAGTCACCGAATGTTGCTCATTAACTGGGCTGAACAAAAAATAACGAGGTGACCACCGATGCATAATATTTTCCAGATGAAATATAAAAATAAAAGTTACTCAAATTTATTTACAATGCTTACTTTTCATTTTTCTTTAATTGTAACTTGAAATTAAACAAAAGTTTGAAAAAAGTTATTTTATTTATTGAATATGATTTTTGCATCCATTAACCCCTCGGTCATTTTGGTTTGTTTTGGTTTTTTGACGTTTGTCTGCTTTTTAACTGAGCTACGGCCCAGTTCTCGAGCGCCCAGCAGCTCAGTTAAACAACGCCCAGTTAGCGAACAACTACTGTATAACAAAAACTGCAAAGGAATTATTTAGATAAATTAAATGAAATAAATTTGAGAACTATGTACAAATATAAAACTGTGTCGTTTTTACAGCTAACAAATTTCACAAAATGCTATCAGAGTGCTTATGACTTGCACGTTTAAAAGTATTCATATAATAAACCGTGATTTGAATCAAATCATTATTTTCTTCATTTTTTTTTGTAAAACGTTTAAAATTTTACGAACTGTCAAGTTTGCTTTTATGAATGATATCGTTCTCAGTGTTAAAACTTCTCCAGAGTTTTATTTATTGAAAAAGTCCTATAACATGTGAAAAACAACAGTTTATAGGACCTTCAAAAAAACTCTAGATTTGTTAATTCAAATGTTTTCACAAGTTTTAGAAAGCCTTTGGATCTTTTAATGGATAAATATATTTAGCAAGGAATGTCTAAAAGAACAATTCTGGAGTGTTTTTTTTTTAAAGGTCCTATTAACATATAAAAGAAAAAAAATAAAATAAATCATCAAGTTTGAATTGAGAAAAACCCAGAAAACTCTCCTTTTTTAAATCAAACTCACAGTTAAATTAAAATGTCTAATTAACAAATGCTTTGACCAAATCAAAAAAGCAATTCAATGTTCAAAAATTGTTAAAATTCCATACAAATCCGTATTATGCGTGAAATGCCCTACAAAAATTCCGGCCCGTTAAAAATCCGCGAAGAGGGTCGAAAATCCGTATGGTAAGGAAAAATCCGTACAGTTGGTAGCCTTAGTTATGATCCACATGACCAACATGACAAAGACAAATCTTTATTTTGACGAAAATATTTTTCATGCTTGATTTTTTTTTCGCGCTGCTTGAAATAGATTTTCAACGGCCTTACTCATTACAAAACTAAACCTTATTCAAAATCATAGGTTCTAAAAATAAGAAAATTGTTTTGAGATTTGCATGGATATTGGACAACTGAATGATGACAAGAAGCTTCTTTGGGCAATTCAAACCTGTGTGCAAAGTACCAGAACCAAGTATCAACCAATCACAAGTATTCAGATTTACCAAAGTTCAGAGAATTGTTCTTTGATCTTTTTTTTAAATGCATTTTTTTTTATAAAAATGTGTTCAATATTTACAGTTGGTGTGAAGTCTAAGGTGCATAGCATTTCCAAACCTTTCAAGTTCACCAAGTTCAACTAGCAAAAAATTGTCATAATGCGTCTTAAAAAATCTTCTGCTCACCACGACCTTTCCACGCGTGATTTTAGGATTAATGCAGCCAAAAAGGTGACTCGTTTGCCAGGTAAGAACTCGTACCCAAAACCTCCGCTCCGATTTTTGGCTTCCTCCGTCAACAGCTGTTTGCGCGTATGATGAACTGCATCAAGCTGGGACTCAATCGGTGAAGGTCGCGACACAATCGCGCAAAATTGTAGCAAATTTTTGGGAGGTGCAAGTGCGAGTGATGAATTTGGCACGTTGTTTTAAGTTTATGTTTTATATTCCAAAAGAAGGTCTCCGCAGTGATGGGTGACGACGTTGGATGGGTTGTTGTATAAAATCGGTAACGGTTCTCCGAAACTGTATCATTTGCTCAAGTGTCGTCCCCAAGGAACAACCGTCAATCTCAGCCTCAGCTGCCAAAATGTTCAAGGTAAGTTTAGTTCTATGGTAGGTTCTTAAGAATTTTAAGTAATCCCAAGCACATTCAATTCTAGTTCGCAGTCATCTTCGCCACCCTGGCCTACGCCAGCGCCGGACTCATCGAAGCCAACCACCACGGATTGGCCTACGCCGCTGCACCGGTTGCCCATTACGCCGCCGCTCCGGCCACCAGCTACAGCTCCTTCACCAAGACTCATTCCCCAGCGATCTCCTACGGAGCTGCTCCCGTTGCCTACGGATATGGCCACCATGCTGCTGCCCCAATTCTAGCCTCCCCAGCTCTGTCCTACGCCACCCCAATTGCCAAGGCATCGCTGGCTTACGGCCACAGCTACGCCCCAGCCGTTGCTGCCCCTCTGTCCTACGGCCACGCCTACGGTGGATACTCCGGATATGCCCGGGCTGCTCCCCTGGCCACCTACGGACACCACGCTGCCAGCCCGATCCTGGCCGCCCGCTCGTACGGATATGCCCCGGCTGCTGTTGCTCCCCTGAGCTACTCCAACTACGGCCATTACGCTTACTAAGTTTGGTTTAAAAACAAAAATTATCAAAAATAAGTTAAACTAGACACCTGTTGATATGACCTGTTGTAGCGAATAAATTGTTTGTTTGATAGCTCGCCAAGCCAACCCAACCTTGACATGCCTCAGCTATTTTTTTTTTATTAGATTTCGTAACGCGCAGCACGTGTTTTTGGGGGGAATCGAACAGAATCGTGACCTGGCCATCAAGATGAAGAACCTCGGTAAAGTTACGGCAGGACCGATCGGTTGTGTTTACACGCGAAAGCTCATTCATCACTTTGCTCGCAGCGATCAGACCTCTAAATGACTCAAATATTTCATCTGAATATTCGATTCACTGAAAAAATGACATCCAGAAAAACATTTTTGAACGTGATTTTATAATCTGAATTTTTAAATATTTTTTTTGTATTATTTGTATGTAAAAACTGACATGTCAGCAATTCCCCACGAAAACAGCATAATTAAAAAAAAAGTTCTCCGATCGGGCTCAAAATTTGTCTGGGGTTCCTTGGCCGAAATAATTGGACCCGTATTTTTTTGTTTGGTCCGAAAAATGGCAATTTTCGTCGATTTTTGCAAAAACCACATTTAAAAAAAAATCATAACTTCGCACCAATTCAACCGATTTTAGCTGTCTTGAGCGCAAACGAGAGGGTATTAGATAGGCTTTTGAGGAAAAATAGTTTAGAGTTTCATATATATAGCCTATCATTTGAAAAGGTCAAATAAAAACTTAAAATGCTCTTTTGAAAGTCTCGGGACCAAAGAACCCATGTCTGAAAATATTTTTATCAGATTCCTCGGAAAATTTTACAAACTATATCAAAAAATGGTAAAGTTATGTTTTTTTCAATATTCCGAGATACGATTTTTTGAAAATAAAAAGTGGGGGTTTCGACGCGCCGCGCGCGAAGACGGGAAAATTACGAAAACGGCAAAAAAACGACATATTTCACTAAAACTGCGATAACTTAAAAATTTCAGCGATGACCTATACATGTTAGGGTTGCGTATTTTAATTACGGAAATTTTGGTACCCTAACATGTATAAGTCCTTGCAATCTAATACCCTTTCGTTTGCGCTCAAGACAGCTAAAATCGGTTGAATTGGTGCGAAGTTATGATTTTTTTTAAATGTGGTTTTTGCAAAAATCGACGAAAATTGCCATTTTTCGGACCACCCTTAAACGACGTAGGTCAACCTAATGGCCAAACAAAAAAAATACGGGTCCAATTATTTCGGCCAAGGAACCCCAGACAAATTTAGAGCCCGATCGGAGAACTTTTTTTTTAATTATGCTGTTTTCGTGGGGAATTGCTGTTGGGAATTGGTGCGGAGAAATATTTTTTTGAAAAATATTGTTTTTGCAAAAATCGACGAAAATTGAAATTTTTCGGACCACCCTAACACGGCGTAGGTAATGACCAAACAAAAAAATACGGGTCTAATTATTTCGGCCAAGGAACCCCCAGAAAAATTTTGAGCCCGATCGGAAAACGTTTTTTTGAATCATGCTGTTTTCGTGGGGAATTGCTGATGTTGAATAAGCCGAATTTTCATTTTGACATTTTTTCGTGGTATTTTTTTTTAAATTGTATGGATTCCCAATTAAAAATCCAAAAGCTGATTAAAAAAATACAAAAGCAAAAGCATTCTAAAGATATATTTTACACCTAATCAATTTAAAAAAAATATTTATAAAAATATTCAAAAAAATCATTTAATTGTTAAGAATTCATAGAAGCTGTCATTTCTAACACCACCTGGCGGCCATTTTGAAAATTTCGGAAAACTAGACAAAAATAGTCAACAAATCGTGAAATTACAATGAACAGAGAAAAAAAAAATTATGGATACTCGTAATGTCCTCCTATCAAAGTTATTATTTTTTATTGCTCTACCATTTTTGAGAAAACATTGTGAACCTTAAAAAAAATTTGCAGAGTTACAAATAACACGTAAGTAAATTTAATTTCCCATTAAAAAATCACTATCAATTTTTTGTTAACTGGTAAGTAATCAAAAATTGCAAAGATTTGAAATCTATTCAAGCTTTCATCATGAGGTAAAATACGTTAATTTCGGCATTTCGAGTACGCTTTCAAATTAATATCTATCTCTTCACGTTTTCAAGATACATAATGTAATATTTCCTAAAAAAAGTCTATCGTCATTTATCCCTTCAGGTCAGATTTTTTTAATATTTATCTAGTTGATGATGGGAAAATGATTCTTATGACGATTTTTGCCCCATATATGACCCATCAGGCCTGAAGGGGTTAAGGTTGATTGGTTTGTTTCTAAGATACAGCCACTTAACAATAAAAAAAAACATTTTGTTCAAGAGTAACCCAAATAACACGAATATTAGAAATTTATCTTTTGATGAAAAAAATAAATAAATTGAAAAGGGTCATTCTTTCAAGAGTGTGTCTCATTCTAGCAGTGCACGGACCACAACAATCGTCCAAAGGGCTATTTTTATGCAATTTTTCTGAACTTTCCGAAATCAATACTATCAATAGCTCACAATTTAGTTTTAGGAGCTACAAATTCTACAAACTGGTCAAAAATGGTAAAAATCATCATAAAAATCAATAAATTTTACATTGTTTCAAACATGATCATTTCTTTAGGCTATTGAAATGATTAATTGTTTAATTTTTGAGAGTTTTTGCATTCATTTCAACATGACTAGTTCTTTAAAAATAAATGGTTTAAAAAAATTGTTTGTATTTTATTTTTATTCAACGCAACCAGTTCTTTAAAAATATATCGGGTTTTCAAAAAAATATTTCTTTGGTTTTTGCATTCTTTCGATGTCAAGTTCTCTAGATTATTAAAAAATAAATTATGCCTTTCTGTAAGTTTTAGCAATATTTTCAAAATGATAATGAAAAAAATCCGTTTGAACAAAATCTGTTAGTTTTGATTTTTTTTCGAACATGATCAGTTCTATGAAAATGAATTGTTCAAAAAATATTTCCTCTATTTTTTATATTCCTATGCGGAAAAATTCTTTCAAACATGAGCCAAGTTCAGAAAATGAACTGTTTTTTTATAAATAATTTCTATGAGTTTTTGCATTTTTTTCAACATGCCAGGATCATTGAAAATGAATTAGATTATCTAAAAAAAATCAGTTCTATGAAAACAACTAAGTTTTTTTTTACAAAATTCGTTAGAATTAAAATTGTGTCATTTGATAATAAAAGCCATTTTAAAATTTATTTTAAAAAATCGAAAATATTTGTTGTAAATCTTTATGGAAATAGTTGCTTAAAGGATGATAAAAAATTATATCGATAGTTTCCGTAGTTTTGAAGATACTAAAATGTCTGCAACAAAATTCTGGGTGCGAATGCCCTGGTTGGTGTGCACCGTTAAGTAAAAAATAGCATGTTTCTATTTACAAAAAAATACAATTCATTTTAAGCATTTATCAAAAGAAATTATGAAGTTTGTTTTGGGAGGTTATTTCTAACAAACGCATTTTGTTTGTGGCAATGTTTATTTTGTAGTTAAGGATTTATAAATTTAACTTTAACTTCTGTAATTGTGCAAATTTGATGGGACCGAGCCGCATTTTTTTTAAATTACATCTTGAAAATGTTTGAAGATGAAAGTTATGCTTCCAGAGAACTCCTCTACAATCTCATATTAATCCATCAGCTGCTGCTGCAGCACCCGAAATGCGATGAGGAGTTTGTTTTTCTCCCCGGCTGGTGATGGACATGCGGAGGTCCTCGGCGGCGGCGGCGGCGTGACTTTCGGTGGCTTGATGGTTTTATTACGGGTTTGAAAAAGGGTTTCGCTGTGCTAGTTGGCTGATGAGTGATGGTTTTTTTTTTTCTTCTCTGTGTGGAGAGGGTGAGCTTTACCGGGTAATGAATTGAGTTGTTCTTTTTCTTCTTCGACTTTTGTTGATTTGTTTGCGTGTTTTTCGCCTCAGTTGTCGTGTTTTTCAATCATATTTGTCTCAATTAGGTGAACATGAGAGGGAAGTGATAAATTGAACTTGAAATTGGTGGAGAAGCCTTGTTGACATGCCAAGGGTTTTCAATAATTTATGCAATAGACTTAAATTTCGGCTCAATATTTATTTTAACAAAAATTCAACACAAACAAACATGTTAGTAAGCATGATGGCCATATTTGTCATAGCCCAGATGACCTGCGGGGGTGTATCCGTAGGCACCGGTTGCCAGCACAGGTCCAGCAGCGTAGTGGCCATAGTTCACCACGGGAGCCACTCCGTATCCAGCATATCCGTAGTTGTTGCCATAAGCCAGAGCAGGGACGTATCCGTGACCATATCCGGAATAACCGTAGTTGTTACCATGAGCAGGACCATGGTTCACACCATGAGCAACGGTCGGAACAGCTGGGACGGCAAAGGTCTTGGTGATGGGAGCTGGAACAGCGGTCACCTGGTTGGTCAGGACGGCATGACCTTGGGAGTGACCGGTGGCGTACGGAACGGACGGGTTGACGACCTGCGAGCGGTATTGGTAGCTCACGGCTGCCGGAACTCCAGCTTGGTGATGAACTCCGGTGTCAACGGCTCCAGCGCTGACGTAGGCCAAGGTGGCGAAAATGACGGCGAGCTGTGGGAGGATTACGGGTTGATACAGACGGTTGAGGGTTTGGTGTTAAGTCAAAACATACCTTGAATGCCATTTTTAAGAGATCTTATTGCTTATTGAACGATGAACTTGATTTAAAAAATGCTGAAGACGTATTGATACAGTTTGCAGTTCATCCTCAATATTTATAGTCAAAATCGTTGCTTTTTTCAAACCTCTTTCATTAGAAAAGGAGAGAATCGAAATTTTGCCCAACCTTGATTCAATTGTTAAGTATGTACTAAAGGTAATTTAACCTGGGTAACGTCAATTAAATAACTGTATCGATTTCATAAATTAACTCAATAACGAACTTTATTGAGTGCTTGTACGCAAGCGAAAAGAGAAAAACTTGTTTAACCGCCCAAAAATGTCACCTTTTGGTGGCTCCTGTGCAAACTTTGAGCCAAATTTTCTGCATTGATCGTCGTGTGCGACGAACCAAAACGAGACTGTCGAAGCAGTAAGTTTAATGTTATGTGCTCAACTGCAATTTAAACTAGTTATTGTTCAAGTATAAATAATTGGGTCAAAGTTGAAGACGACACCATTCTGCTATAGAAGCTCATTCAAGATCTGCAACTTGACAATTCTTAGAACGATGTCCATCAAGGTTCGTCAACGTCTGTTCAAAGCAACCCTAAGTTGTTCTAATTCTTATCAATTCTAGCTCGCCATCCTATTCGCCACTCTGGCCTACGTCAGTGCCGGTCACCTGGAATCTCCGCTGCAGGTGCCACTCTACACCACGACACCAGTGACCTACGGCGCCTACGAAACCTCCGCACCAGCCATCTCCTACGATGGCCATCCGGCTCTGGCGTACAGCAACAACAACTACGTCCCAACTCTTCCCTACGGCCACAGTTACGGATACTCCCCGATTGCCCAACTGAGCACCTACCCGGCCCTGGCGGCACCACGAGGTGGCTACGGCTATGCCAACCACGTGAGTCACGGCAGCGCTTACGGCCATTACGCTTACTAACTTGGTAGAAATATAAAAATTAAACGCTTGATCTGTGACAAATGTAAAACAAGGTGTTTCTCTAACTGAATTACAACCGGAAGTGACCGGCTCCGTAACCCCAATCCAACCTGACCGCGAGAGTGATAACTGTCAAATAAACCAAAGTTACAAACCCGTTCTCCTCGGCCATACCTGCAGCAAACCCTCAAAAGTGGACTCGCTAATCGGAAGTGATCTCAAATCGAGCAATATTTTTACGACTTCAAGTCCACTCGCGTGAACAGATGTGCACAAATCCAAGGTCGTCAACCGGCTGGTTCAGATCTAATTTAGCACGCACTCGCTGGGCAGGATGGCCGGTTGACTAAGTCTACACAGCCGCGTTGACCTTCACCAGCTGGTTGAGTTAATCGAAATGTGATTAATATTATGCTCACTGTGAGAAACACCGCCCCGCGGGCCATCGCGCACTGGTCATCATAATCATTTGGGTAGGGTGGCTAATTAATCTTAATTTTATTATTATTTTTAAAACTAAAAACTAAAAACTAAAAACTAAAAACTAAAAACTAAAAACTAAAAACTAAAAACTAAAAACTAAAAACTAAAAACTAAAAACTAAAAACTAAAAACTAAAAACTAAAAACTAAAAACTAAAAACTAAAAACTAAAAACTAAAAACTAAAAACTAAAAACTAAAAACTAAAAACTAAAAACTAAAAACTAAAAACTAAAAACTAAAAACTAAAAACTAAAAACTAAAAACTAAAAACTAAAAACTAAAAACTAAAAACTAAAAACTAAAAACTAAAAACTAAAAACTAAAAACTAAAAACTAAAAACTAAAAACTAAAAACTAAAAACTAAAAACTAAAAACTAAAAACTAAAAACTAAAAACTAAAAACTAAAAACTAAAAACTAAAAACTAAAAACTAAAAACTAAAAACTAAAAACTAAAAACTAAAAACTAAAAACTAAAAACTAAAAACTAAAAACTAAAAACTAAAAACTAAAAACTAAAACTAAAAACTAAAAACTAAAAACTAAAAACTAAAAACTAAAAACTAAAAACTAAAAACTAAAAACTAAAAACTAAAAACTAAAAACTAAAAACTAAAAACTAAAAACTAAAAACTAAAAACTAAAAACTAAAAACTAAAAACTAAAAACTAAAAACTAAAAACTAAAAACTAAAAACTAAAAACTAAAAACTAAAAACTAAAAACTAAAAACTAAAAACTAAAAACTAAAAACTAAAACTAAAAACTAAAAACTAAAAACTAAAAACTAAAAACTAAAAACTAAAAACTAAAAACTAAAAACTAAAAACTAAAAACTAAAAACTAAAAACTAAAAACTAAAAACTAAAAACTAAAAACTAAAAACTAAAAACTAAAAACTAAAAACTAAAAACTAAAAACTAAAAACTAAAAACTAAAACTAAAAACTAAAAACTAAAAACTAAAAACTAAAAACTAAAACTAAAAACTAAAAACTAAAAACTAAAAACTAAAAACTAAAAACTAAAAACTAAAAACTAAAAACTAAAAACTAAAAACTAAAAACTAAAAACTAAAAACTAAAAACTAAAAACTAAAAACTAAAAACTAAAAACTAAAAACTAAAAACTAAAAACTAAAAACTAAAAACTAAAAACTAAAAACTAAAAACTAAAAACTAAAAACTAAAAACTAAAAACTAAAAACTAAAAACTAAAAACTAAAAACTAAAAACTAAAAACTAAAAACTAAAACTAAAAACTAAAAACTAAAAACTAAAAACTAAAAACTAAAAACTAAAAACTAAAAACTAAAAACTAAAAACTAAAAACTAAAAACTAAAAACTAAAAACTAAAAACTAAAAACTAAAAACTAAAAACTAAAAACTAAAAACTAAAAACTAAAAACTAAAAACTAAAAACTAAAAACTAAAAACTAAAAACTGAAAACTGAAAACTAAAAACTAAAAACTAAAAACAAGAAACAAGAAACAAGAAACAAGAAACAAGAAACAAGAAACAAGAAACAAGAAACAAGAAACAAGAAACAAGAAACAAGAAACAAGAAACAAGAAACAAGAAACAAGAAACAAGAAACAAGAAACAAGAAACAAGAAACAAGAAACAAGAAACAAGAAACAAGAAACAAGAAACAAGAAACAAGAAACAAGAAACAAGAAACAAGAAACAAGAAACAAGAAACAAGAAACAAGAAACAAGAAACAAGAAACAAGAAACAAGAAACAAGAAACAAGAAACAAGAAACAAGAAACAAGAAACAAGAAACAAGAAACAAGAAACAAGAAACAAGAAACAAGAAACAAGAAACAAGAAACAAGAAACAAGAAACAAGAAACAAGAAACAAGAAACAAGAAACAAGAAACAAGAAACAAGAAACAAGAAACAAGAAACAAGAAACAAGAAACAAGAAACAAGAAACAAGAAACAAGAAACAAGAAACAAGAAACAAGAAACAAGAAACAAGAAACAAGAAACAAGAAACAAGAAACAAGAAACAAGAAACAAGAAACAAGAAACAAGAAACAAGAAACAAGAAACAAGAAACAAGAAACAAGAAACAAGAAACAAGAAACAAGAAACAAGAAACAAGAAACAAGAAACAAGAAACAAGAAACAAGAAACAAGAAACAAGAAACAAGAAACAAGAAACAAGAAACAAGAAACAAGAAACAAGAAACAAGAAACAAGAAACAAGAAACAAGAAACAAGAAACAAGAAACAAGAAACAAGAAACAAGAAACAAGAAACAAGAAACAAGAAACAAGAAACAAGAAACAAGAAACAAGAAACAAGAAACAAAAAACAAGAAACAAGAAACAAGAAACAAGAAACAAGAAACAAGAAACAAGAAACAAGAAACAAGAAACTAAAAACTAAAAACTAAACTATAATTTGAAAGGAGGGGAGACAAAAACCTAATTTCAATAATATTTTTAACAAACTTTTTTTTAGGAGCCGAGACGCAAATATGTATAGGGGTAATTCTCCGCCAACTCACACAGCAGTTGCCCCGACCCCTCTTCGATTTGCGTGAAACTTTGTCCTAAGGGGTAACTTTTGTCCCTGATCACGAAACCGAGGTCCGTTTTTTGATATCTCGTGACGGAGGGGCGGTACGACCCCTTGCATTTTTGAACATGCGAAAAAAGATGTGTTTTTCAATAATTTGCAGCCTGAAACGGTGATGAGATAGAAATTTGGTGTCAAATGGACTTTTATGTAAAATTAGACGCCCGATTTGATGGCGTACTCAGAATTCCGAAAAAACGTATTTTTCATCGAAAAAAACACTAAAAACGTTTTAAAAATTCTCCCATTTTCCGTTACTCGACTGTAAAAAATTTTGGAACATGTCATTTTATGGGAAATTTAATGTACTTTTCGAATCTACATTGACCCAGAAGGGTCATTTTTTCATTTAGAACAAATTTTTTCATTTTAAAATTTCGTGTTTTTTCTAACTTTCCAGGGTTATTTTTTAGAGTGTAACAATGTTCTACAAAGTTGTAGAACAGACAATTACAAAAAAATTGATATATAAACATAAGGGGTTTGCTTATAAACATCACGAGTTATCGCGATTTTACGAAAAAAAAGTTTTGAAAAAGTTGGTCGTCATCGAACTAAAAACTAAAAACTAAAAACTAAAAACTAAAAACTAAAAACTAAAAACTAAAAACTAAAAACTAAAAACTAAAAACTAAAAACTAAAAACTAAAAACTAAAAACTAAAAACTAAAAACTAAAAACTAAAAACTAAAAACTAAAAACTAAAAACTAAAAACTAAAAACTAAAACTTAAAACTAAAAACTAAAAACTAAAACTAAAAACTAAAAACTAAAAACTAAAAACTAAAAACTAAAAACTAAAAACTAAAAACTAAAAACTAAAAACTAAAAACTAAAAACTAAAAACTAAAAACTAAAAACTAAAAACTAAAAACTAAAAACTAAAAACTAAAAACTTAAAACTAAAAACTAAAAACTAAAAACTAAAAACTAAAAACTAAAAACTAAAAACTAAAAACTAAAAACTAAAAACTAAAAACTAAAAACTAAAAACTAAAAACTAAAAACTAAAAACTAAAAACTAAAAACTAAAAACTAAAAACTAAAAACTAAAAACTAAAAACTAAAAACTAAAACTAAAACTAAAAACTAAAAACTAAAAACTAAAAACTAAAAACTAAAAACTAAAAACTAAAAACTAAAAACTAAAAACTAAAAACTAAAAACTAAAAACTAAAAACTAAAAACTAAAAACTAAAAACTAAAAACTAAAAACTAAAAACTAAAAACTAAAAACTAAAAACTAAAAACTAAAAACTAAAAACTAAAAACTAAAAACTAAAAACTAAAAACTAAAAACTAAAAACTAAAAACTAAAAACTAAAACTAAAAACTAAAAACTAAAACTAAAAACTAAAAACTAAAAACTAAAAACTAAAAACTAAAAACTAAAAACTAAAAACTAAAAACTAAAACTAAAAACTAAAAACTAAAAACTAAAAACTAAAAACTAAAAACTAAAAACTAAAAACTAAAACTAAAAACTAAAAACTAAAACTAAAAACTAAAAACTAAAACTAAAAACTAAAAACTAAAAACTAAAAACTAAAAACTAAAAACTAAAAACTAAAAACTAAAAACTAAAAACTAAAAACTAAAAACTAAAAACTAAAAACTAAAAACTAAAAACTAAAAACTAAAAACTAAAAACTAAAAACTAAAAACTAAAAACTAAAAACTAAAAACTAAAAACTAAAAACTAAAAACTAAAAACTAAAACTAAAAACTAAAAACTAAAAACTAAAAACTAAAAACTAAAAACTAAAAACTAAAAACTAAAACTAAAAACTAAAAACTAAAACTAAAAACTAAAAACTAAAAACTAAAACTAAAACTAAAAACTAAAAACTAAAAACTAAAAACTAAAAACTAAAAACTAAAAACTAAAAACTAAAAACTAAAAACTAAAAACTAAAAACTAAAAACTAAAAACTAAAAACTAAAAACTAAAAACTAAAAACTAAAAACTAAAAACTAAAAACTAAAACTAAAAACTAAAAACTAAAAACTAAAAACTAAAAACTAAAAACTAAAAACTAAAAACTAAAAACTAAAAACTAAAAACTAAAAACTAAAAACTAAAAACTAAAAACTAAAAACTAAAAACTAAAAACTAAAAACTAAAAACTAAAAACTAAAAACTGAAAACTGAAAACTAAAAACTAAAAACTAAAAGCAAGAAACAAGAAACAAGAAACAAGAAACAAGAAACAAGAAACAAGAAACAAGAAACAAGAAACAAGAAACAAGAAACAAGAAACAAGAAACAAGAAACAAGAAACAAGAAACAAGAAACAAGAAACAAGAAACAAGAAACAAGAAACAAGAAACAAGAAACAAGAAACAAGAAACAAGAAACAAGAAACAAGAAACAAGAAACAAGAAACAAGAAACAAGAAACAAGAAACAAGAAACAAGAAACAAGAAACAAGAAACAAGAAACAAGAAACAAGAAACAAGAAACAAGAAACAAGAAACAAGAAACAAGAAACAAGAAACAAGAAACAAGAAACAAGAAACAAGAAACAAGAAACAAGAAACAAGAAACAAGAAACAAGAAACAAGAAACAAGAAACAAGAAACAAGAAACAAGAAACAAGAAACAAGAAACAAGAAACAAGAAACAAGAAACAAGAAACAAGAAACAAGAAACAAGAAACAAGAAACAAGAAACAAGAAACAAGAAACAAGAAACAAGAAACAAGAAACAAGAAACAAGAAACAAGAAACAAGAAACAAGAAACAAGAAACAAGAAAGAAACAAGAAACAAGAAACAAGAAACAAGAAACAAGAAACAAGAAACAAGAAACAAGAAACAAGAAACAAGAAACAAGAAACAAGAAACAAGAAACAAGAAACAAGAAACAAGAAACAAGAAACAAGAAACAAGAAACAAGAAACAAGAAACAAGAAACAAGAAACAAGAAACAAGAAACAAGAAACAAGAAACAAGAAACAAGAAACAAGAAACAAGAAACAAGAAACAAGAAACAAGAAACAAGAAACAAGAAACAAGAAACAAGAAACAAGAAACAAGAAACAAGAAACAAGAAACAAGAAACAAGAAACAAGAAACAAGAAACAAGAAACAAAAAACAAGAAACAAGAAACAAGAAACAAGAAACAAGAAACAAGAAACAAGAAACAAGAAACAAGAAACTAAAAACTAAAAACTAAACTATAATTTGAAAGGAGGAGACAAAAACCTAATTTCAATAATATTTTTAACAAACTTTTTTAGGAGCCGAGACGCAAATATGTATAGGGGTAATTCTCCGCCAACTCACACAGCAGTTGCCCCGACCCCTCTTCGATTTGCGTGAAACTTTGTCCTAAGGGTAACTTTTGTCCCTGATCACGAAACCGAGGTCCGTTTTTGATATCTCGTGACGGAGGGCGGTACGACCCCCATTTTGAACATGCGAAAAAGATGTGTTTTTCAATAATTTGCAGCCTGAAACGGTGATGAGATAGAAATTTGGTGTCAAATGGACTTTTATGTAAAATTAGACGCCCGATTTGATGGCGTACTCAGAATTCCGAAAAAACGTATTTTTCATCGAAAAAAACACTAAAAACGTTTTAAAATTCTCCCATTTTCCGTTACTCGACTGTAAAAATTTTGGAACATGTCATTTTATGGGAAATTTAATGTACTTTTCGAATCTACATTGACCCAGAAGGGTCATTTTTCATTAGAACAAATTTTTCATTTTAAAATTTCGTGTTTTTTCTAACTTTCCAGGGTTATTTTTTAGAGTGTAACAATGTTCTACAAAGTTGTAGAACAGACAATTACAAAAAAATTGATATATAAACATAAGGGGTTTGCTTATAAACATCACGAGTTATCGCGATTTTACGAAAAAAAAGTTTTGAAAAAGTTGGTCGTCATCGATCCTGGCCGTTCATGGTCACCCGCGACAGACACGGACGACGAAACAAAGAGAAACGCAAAAAGTAACTTTTTCAAAACTTTTTTTCGTAAAATCGCGATAACTCGTGATGTTTATAAGCAAACCCCTGATGTCTACATATCAATTTTTTTTTTAATTGTCTGCTCTACAACTTTGTAGAACATTGTTACACTCTAAAAAATAACCCTGGAAAGTTAGAAAAAACACGAAATTTTAAAATGATAAATTTTGTTCTAAATGAAAAAATGACCCTTCTGGGGCAATGTAGATTCGAAAAGTACATTAAATTTCCCATAAAATGACATGTTCCAAAATTTTTTACAGTCGAGTAACGGAAAATGGGAGAATTTAAAACTTTTAGTGTTGTTTTCGATGAAAATACGTTTTTTCGGAATTCTGAGTACGCCATCAAATCGGGCGTCTAATTTACATAAAAGTCCTTTGACCCAAATTTCTATCTCATCCGTTTCAGTCTGCAAATTATTGAAAAACACCTCTTTCGCATGTTCAAAATAGAAGGTCGTACCGCCCCTCCGAGATATCAAAACGGACCTCGGTTTCGTGATCAGGGACAAAAGTTACCCCTTAGGACAAAGTTTCACGCAAATCGAAGAGGGGTCAGGGCAACTTTTCCCGATTTCGTGTGAGTTGGTAGAGAATTACCCATAGTTCAATTAAAAATAAAAATTAACATAAAATTATAAAGTTAAAAAAAAAATAAGATACCACCCTGCACTCTTTCCCACCATCATCTGGCAGCAGATGCTGCCCCTAGGGTGTCTCTCTAGTAGCTCTAATTTGTGTGTGCAAAATCACCAGCTAATGAGTCGACTTTTGCGCGTTGACCTTCGGCTACGTCAAAGAAGAACATTCCGCTGTTCGGGGTTTGTTGACAACCATCTATAACGGCCTGAACAGAAACTAATCAGCGGGTGATTTGTAGCTAAATATTGCTTTATAAGGTGATACTTTGTCGGTGGGAAATGGGACAAGTTCTAGTTCTTGGCGTGCGGGAGGTGATATTTACCGATTTGATTGATGGTTGAATTTCCTTTTCAACTCATCTTGGGGTCATAAATCAGACTTCTGAGCTGATGATTGAGTGATGTTGGCTTTATGTGAAACGATGTGTAACAAAGTTGAAACGATGATGTTGATATTTTATGAATATTTATTTGAACTCTAAAATTCAAAAACATTTACGGTTCAGCAGCTTACTGACCCAACATCCTTCCGACACCACACGTGCCGTTCCACCAGACAATTCCAACATTTCCGTAACAACAACAACAAAAAAATACCATAAAATCCTTCACTGATGTGTAAACTAACATAAATCAACGCTAAAACATCGATACATCACCCCGGTGACGACGACGACGATGTCAATCGGGCGGCTCGAAAATCCAAAATTCCATTAAAAGCCACTCTCCACATTGACATTTAATCGGACCGAACGATCCGTTACCAACCGAGTACGCCTCTGACCTTCCATGGAGGGGCAGTAGACACAAGCGATTTGCGGATTATCCGGAAGAGGCTTAGCCATCGCAGCTAGAAATTAGTCGCGAGCGTTTCAGTGCCTCGTAAACAGGAAGCTATTGGACGGCGAAACTAATTCTATGAATGGAGTTGAACTAAAATTAACAAGCAATTTTATCTGATGATACTCCCTTTCAACACAAGACTTTGAGTGATAAATGCTACGAAATTATAGTTTTTGAAATTGAAGAATGAATTATGATATTTTGGATGATAAGAGATGATAAAAAAGTGAAAAATATGATTTTTAACTTCAACAAAGCCACATTCAATAATTTCGTTGAAGTTTCCTCAAAATAAAATACTTTTAGATTTGTTTTAAGCGAAAATTTTATTCAAATAATCAACATTTCAACAATCATGGCCGATCTGCAGTTCGCCGTGACTAGTGCTGGCGTCCTGTTTGCTCCCGGAAGATCTTAGTAGGCATAGGCGATCAGCGGGCTGTTGTACTTCATGTACGAGCTGGTGTAGCTGGTGGCGTGGGCAGGAGCGTAGCTCAGGGCGGCAGCTGGAGCGGCGATGGCAGCCGGCTGGGCAATGGCGACGGTCTTGGTGGCCAGAGGAGCGGCGTACGACGAGTATCCGTAGTTGTTTCCGTAGGACAGAGCTGGAGCGTAGCTACGGGCATAGGACAGGGCAGGGGCGTAGCTGCGGGTGTACGAAAGGGCAGGGGCAGCGTACGATTGGGCAATCGGAGCAGCGGCGTAGGACAGAGCAGGGGCGGCGTAGGAGGTAGCGATCGGGGCAGCGGCGTAGGACAGGGCCGGGGCGGCGTAGGTGCGGGCAATCGGGGCGCTGTAGGCCAGGGAGTGTCCAGCGTTCTGGTATCCGTAGCTGTAGGCTGGGCTCGAGTAGGCCAGAGCCGGAGCAGAGTACGAGCTGTAGGCTGGTTCCAGGTATCCAGCGCTGGCGCAGGCAACGGTGGCGAGGAGGGTGACGAACTGTGGAGAGGTTAGAACATTGTTAGGTTAGGATTTGAGAATAAGGTTTTCAAGTTGTCGAAGTACCTTGAACATTTTTGGATAAAGTTGGTTGTTTTTGCTTGGGTTGAAAGCTGAACTGCAAGTGATATCCTACTGATGCTCACCGCCAATATTTATATCCAAATAGAGTTTCCATTTTCCAAGCAACCCACTCACCGACGGAAGTTACCAACGTTTTCCATGCAACATGAGCGTCCTTGTGATCCAGTAAATAGTCGTCCAATTGATCAACAGCACCAGATTGAAAGTACACTCATTCATTTGGCGAGTAAGTGCGATTTTTCGTTGCCATCCACTATCCCAGGTTTCTGCTTTTTTCGACTTCTTCGCCGAAAACTGGAATTCATTAAATAAAGCTACCGTAAATTAATCCAATGTTGCATCACTTAAAGCCCAAATTAAGATTTTTGAACACATATTGACCTCATGGAGGGTCAATCAACACATCTGATTTGAAATACCTGAAATTAATCAAATTACCCCACGCAGACAAATTCAAAACTCAGCACCACATAAAAATAATAACAACATTCCTCACCCTATGAATTGATCAGATTGGATAGGGCAGCTTAGGGCTACCGAAGCCCTAATATCAAACCAACAAGTTCGCTTGGATCTCTACATCAGGTCGAAACAACAACAACTCCACCAGATTGCTACCCCAAAGCAAACTTGTGATACCCAAGTCTCAACGACGACGACGACGACTCTCTAAAGTTCAAGGTGACGGTGGGTCTTGTCGTTTTCTTTTAACCAGCCAGAGTGCCCGACTTCCTCCACCTCCGAGACCACCTTGGTATCGCTGCAGACGATCTACTTTACACGTGGGCGCAAACGATGCAGAAAGCTCGTCGCTTACTCCCGTTGGAATCGCTCTGGTGGCGCCAAGGTGGAGACGCGTGGCATTTTGCTTACGCAACTAGTCCCGCTAATGGGGTAGGTCTTGGACGCAAACGATCCAGAATGCATTGAATCGGATTAATTTTGTGCATAAGCCGAAAAAGTTGTTGCCAGATAACGTCGTGTGAACTACATGCCTGGGAAAAGGAACCAAATGGTGAACCATAAATAACGACGAGTTAAGCTCTGCAAGGACATCAGAAAAGCGTTTCGGTAAATCGGGATACGCGTCGTTGATTTTGGCACTGAAAAACTAGGTGGATTAAATAAGTTTGGGTACTTTTGATATAAATATTGGCGTTGAGCATCAGTAGGACATCACTCGCAGTTCAGCGTTCAAACCAAGCAAAAACAACCAACTTTACCCAAAATGTTCAAGGTACTTCGACAACCTGAAAATTGTATCCTCAAATCCTAACAATTTTCTAACCACTCCACAGTTCGTCGCCCTCCTCGCCACCGTGGCCTGCGCTAGCGCTGGATACCTGGAACCAGCCTACAGCTCGTACTCTGCTCCGGCTCTGGCCTACTCGAGCCCAGCCTACAGCTACGGATACCAGAACGCCGGACACTCCCTGGCCTACAGCGCCCCGATTGCCCGCACCTACGCTGCCCCGGCCCTGTCCTACGCCGCTGCCCCGATCGCTACCTCCTATGCCGCCCCTGCTCTGTCCTACTCTGCTGCCCCGATTGCCCACTCGTACGCCGCCCCTGCCCTTTCGTACGCCCGCAGCTACGCCCCTGCCCTGTCCTATGCCCGTAGCTACGCTCCAGCTCTGTCGTACGGAAACAACTACGGATACTCGTCGTACGCCGCTCCTTTGGCCACCAAAACCGTCGCTATTGCCCAGCCGGCTGCCATCGCCGCCCCAGCTGCCGCCCTGAGCTACGCCCCTGCTCATGCCACCAGCTATACCAGCTCGTACATGAAGTACAACAGCCCGCTGATCGCCTATGCCTACTAAGATCTCTCGGGAGCAAACAGGACGCCAGCACTAGTCACGGCGAACTCCAGATCGGCCATGATTGTTGAATTCTAGAGTTTTTTTTGATTAGGTCCTATAAACATATGAAAGACAATAGTTTATTGGTCCTTTTAAAAAAAACTCTGGAATTGTTGATTATTTGAATAAAATTTTCGCTGAAAACAAAATGAACTGTCTCGATCCGATAATCATTGTCCTATGAATTGATTCTGGTCCCTGTTCGCCCTAATTGAGGCCTATTTTTCAATAATTTTTATTCGTACTCGATGCTCGAAAACTATAATTACAAAATTTGTAACAGTTTTAAATCCTCAACTGTTTTCGTTTACACATCTGTTTAAATTGTCATGTTATTTAAGGGAAATTATAATTTAAATCTGCAAATACCCAGGTAGGGAGTTTTATTCTTTAGATCAAAATTATTAATTTTAAAATTGTAGTTTTTAATTTTGTGGATATATCTAAAACCTATCAAAGTCAAACCGCGGCTGTCAATGTAACCTTGGTTTACGGAACTCGCAAAAAATTTATATTCGGATAAAACTAATTCAAATATTCTTTTAAAAAAAAATCGAATGGTTTTATCAGTTATTGTACTGTCAAAAATTACAAAATATAAAACTTATTATGAAAATATTGTGTTCATAATGCTTAACGACTTAACCGATCTATGGTTCCAAAAATCAAAATTTAAGAAAAGCTTAGCAGTGCCCAACTTCAACACAATGCAAAAATAATTTATATGTGTTGTATGCTAAAAAGTTTACAAACGATTGCACAAGTTTTTGGAAAATTGATATTTTCAGCAAAAAAAATATTTAGACCCTTTATGGAAAAAAAATTAAGGGGTAGACAAAAACTTCAATATAAAATTGCACTGAACTAGTTAAACCATGAGATTTTTTTTGTTTATTCTAGGTTGTTAATTTCAAACATGACCCCGAGAACGCTCCAAAGTGAAATAAGAATATATCCGAAATATAGGTTAAAGACTATTGCTAGGATTCTGAGATATGACCAGTTAGAAAATAATATCAGATTTCGTTACATTAATTGAACATAGAGCACCATGCGTCTCCAGAAAGAAAGAACATAGAACTTATTTCGATGAAGAAGCATGGTAGATGGTACATTGCGTTTAATTAATTTACCGAAATCCGTTATTTTTTCAATAATCATGTCCTAGAATCCTGTAAAATTTACAGTGTAAATGAATATTCGGATATGTTACGTAAAATGTCCTGAAAATCATAAAAAAAACATATGTTCAGTAGTGATCACTTTGGTCCCGAGATATTCAAATCATCAAACAAAGTTTTCATTAGATCTGTAAGTGTGTTCAGCTATGTTTATGAAATGTCTTAGTATTTTTCATTAAAATCCCAACTAATAACCTTTCTTTTCAAGCATGGCGAGCTAAAATTGGTTAAGTCGTTCCGGACATTGTTTGAATCGTAAAATACTATTTCGAATAAGACCACCCTAAACACAAAATTTGCCAAATTTGAGCCAAATCGGAGCACTTTTTCTTTGAATCCTGCTGGCTTGACGTTGGATCGCTGTGTACCTTTTGTCTACCCTTTTCTCTTAAAAATTATCAAAAAATTCATTGGCAAACAAACATTTATTGCTTGGAATTTATACTATCAATGAAAAAATGGTACAGTCAACTCTTTAAAATTCACTGTAAAACTTTTTTGCATTTTGATTAAGATAAGGCACTTTTAGGCATCCAAATATGCAAAAAAAACACTTGCGTTAGAACAATTGATGACCAATAAATGAAACATTTCCTAACTACTTCATTTCTGATTTACTTGAAGAAAATGAGACATTGAAAAGAAATAAAAAACAAAAAAGTTGTTATTCGCAAAAGAATTTATTCAACAAAATAAACTTTGCCAGCATGCATGAGGTCTCATTTTGCAATAGGGCTGATCAACAACAAGGAAAAAAGAAAGAGCAGGTTCAGGAGGAAAGTTGGACGTTCAGGAACTTAGTAGGCATAGGTGATCAGGGGGCTGTTGTACTTCATGTACGAGCTGGTGTAGCTGGTGGCGTGGGCAGGGGCGTAGCTGAGGGCGGCAGCTGGGGCGGCATGAGCGATGGCAGCCGGCTGGGCAATGGCGACGGTCTTGGTGGCCAGAGGAGCAGCGTACGACGAGTATCCGTAGTTGTTTCCGTACGACAGGGCAGGGGCGTAGCTACGGGCATAGGACAGGGCAGGGGCGGAGTAGGAGTGCGTGATCGGGGCGGCAGCATAGGTGCGGGCAATCGGGGCCGAGTAGGACAGAGCTGGAGCAGAGTAGGAGTGAGCGATCGGGGCAGCGGCGTAGGACAGGGCTGGGGTGGCGTAAGAGCGAGCAATCGGGGCGCTGTAGGCCAGGGAGTGTCCGGCGTTCTGGTATCCGTAGGTGTACGAGGGGCTCGAGTAGGACAGAGCCGGTGCGGAGTAGGAAGAGTATGCTGGTTCCAGGTATCCAGCGCTGGCGCATGCCAGGGTGGCGAAGAGGGCGATGAGCTGCAACGGGAAGATCAGAAAAACAATATCTTTGAATAACCCAGAAATTCACAACTTACCTTGAAGGCCATTTTAAGGGATGTTACTGGATGTTTGCACTGGAACGAGGAACTGCACACTGATACCCTGCTGAGCCTCTGCCCCAATATTTATATAAAACCGATTTCATTGCAACAAATTCGCCAAGAAAAACGCAGCCCAAGAAGATTCGCAACGACCTTCCTCAATTTCGAGTCCAGTCACAATTTTGGGTTTCCACCAGTTTTCGCCAAAACGCGACGGCAGTGATGGTGGTGACAAAAAAGGGAGCACTCGAGCGTGACCCGTTCTGTGCCGTACGTACACGCAGAACTTGCACTTTCAAACATATCCAATTTCTGCTGGCCAAAATACTGGTCCACCGAGGACGCCCACTTGGGCCCCCAAAGCAGAACTTTTGTTTTCTTCTTCGCGAAGAACCCGAGAAAGAACAGCGACTAAATGTTGGTCTCTTTTGCATCCAGGAGCAAGCGACCCGACGCGCGTTGACATTTCCTTTCTCCAGACCTCTTGAGCTTGAGTATAGACATACAGGAAAACGAACAAGAACTGGAATACGAAAGTGGCATTGAAAGCAGAATCGAAGCCGGTTCTTACAGTACTTTGGTGAAATGAAAAAGAGTTTTCTCTGGATTATGGCATAACAGTTAAATGAGAACTATACTATACTATACTTCTTCTGTGAGACCATGATGAATACGATAATTAAAGTGAAAGCAAAGAAGAAATAGGAAAATAGAAAATACGAAAAACCAAATTTTGTTGGTTGATAGTTTCTTCATGATTCAGAACAGCTAAGAATTTGCCCACATAGTGGCAAAACGAGCTACTCTTGTTTCTGGACTTTAAAATGGATTTAGATCAGGGTTTCTCAACTGGCGAGGAATTCCCCTATTCTTATTCCCAAAAGTTGTCCCATTGTTAGGGTGGTGGGTAAAGGTCATGTGTCACAAAAAAAACAAGACAATGGGATAGTATAAAGCTACAATTATTTTTCATTTGTTTCAAAGAGTAATGATGTCAAAAGATATTAATGCAAGTTTTTTGTATTGTTTTACCTACTTCAAAAAGGCTTTTAAAAAACGATGGCACATTAACATTCCAACGCCCAAGGCTCCAAAAAAGTTGGAACGGTAACTTCAACTCGCTGGTTCTCGGGCATAACTCATCCAATCAAGACGATTATTTTTTCCAGTGATTTGTTAGGATGTCTAGATGATTCTAGAACTTTGCAGAACTCAATTTGATCAAATCTGTAATTTTTGCGATCAAAAACATCGTTCCAACTTTTTTTTCGCGTGTGAAAAAAAATTCGCCAAAAATTCCACGGAGGCAGTCTTTTTGGAAAAGTTGGAACGATGTTTTCGGTCGCAGAAATTACAGATTTGTTCAAATCAAGTTCTGCAAAATTTTAGGATCATCTAAACATTCTTACAAATCCCTGGAAACAAGAATCGTACCGATTGGTTGAGTTATGTCCGAGAACCAGCGAGTTGAAGTTACCGTTCCAACTTTTTTGGGAGGCTTGGGCGTCCGTGTAAGTTGGGCATGCGTTGGGCGTTCCAGTGTTAAAAAAAAATATTTTTTCAACAATAACAATGAAACCCAAATTTTCCTAGATTTTTTCAACTATTTTTTCATTACTTTGGATAAACGCAAAACAAAGGTAAAACATTGCCAAAAAATGATAAAAAACTTTCAAAGTTAATTTACAAACTCTTTCAAATACATTTTAACTTCAAATTTAGGATAATTGAAATTGGATTTAGGATTTGAGTAATATAGTTCTTAATGAAATTGAGAGGGGGGAATGGACATCTTTCAAATTTGCCAAGGGAGAGAATTGAATAAAAATGGTCGAAAACCAATTATTTAGATCAATTATACCACAAAGGTATTAATTCAAAGTCCTTATATTTCATTAACCCTCTAACGCCAATGCACAGTGGTCCAGATCGCAAAATTAAGTGGAAAATGAATTTTCCGTAAAATGATGAAGTTTTGGAGCTATGGTGTCTTCAGAAGAGTTGTTGCATATAGATAGGGGCAACTTTTGGTTTGGTTGGAAATTAGGGTGGTTCACTATTAGGGTGATTTTGAAAATCTAACTCTTCAGCAATATTTTTGGGAATTTTTTGGCCTTCTAAAAAGTTGTTGGGCTTGCTATTCCAAGCAACTTTGTCGAAGACACCAACATTTTATCTCGTAATCTACGCCTCCTACGACCAAATTTATAGAAAGCATCTGAGCAAACCTTCAAAAATAAGTTTTTTGAACGTGGCAATTCAGGGTTAAGTTTTAGAGAAAAGTGGTATTTGAAGCACTTTTAGAGCTCTAAAAAACAAACATTTTTATTTTTTGACAAGTCAATTTGGATTTAAGGGTCAAAAGTTACAGCGATTTTAAGGTAAAAAAGATGTAAATTTAAAACTTAAATATATCGAAAAGGCGCAAGCCAAATTTTAAGCACCAGGTTGCATTTGAAAGAGGAGATCCAGCACTACAAACGCTGAAAAAATCTCAGGGGTGTTTTTCTTTAAACTCGAGATATCTTCATTTGAAAAAGTCCAATTTTCAAGGGAATACCTTATGGGACCACCCTAACGAATTTCGAAAATTGTCTAAATATATGTTTTTCCATGTAATTTTGCCCGCTGAATCCGAATCTGCCCTCAGAATTGACTCATAGTGTCTAAAAATCGAAAAAATGGTCATATTTTGGGTTTCCATGTAAAATTATCATTCAAACCCAAAATATGACCATAAACCCATTTTTTAAATTTGCATCTTTTTTACCTTAAATCCAAATTAACTTGTCAAAAAAAAAAGTTTGTTTTTTAGAGCTCTAAATGTGCCCTAATACCACTTTTCTCTAAAACTTAACCCTGAATTGCCACGGTCAAAAATTATGATGGTGTCTTCGATAAAGTTGCTTGGAATAGCAAGGCCAAAAACTTTGTAGAAGACAAAAAAATTCCCAAAAATATTCCTGAAAAGTTAGATTTTCAAAATCACCCTAATAGTGAACCACCTTAATTTCCAACCAAACCAAAAGTTGCCCCTATCTATATGCAACAACTCTTCTGAAGACACCAAATCTCCAAAACTTCATCATTTTACGGAAAATCCATTTTCCACTTAATTTTGCGACCTGGACCACTGTGCAATGGTTGCACCAGAGCACCACTTATTCTTTACTTCAAATTGACATTTCTCGAAAACTATTGAACGAAATTACATTGTTAATTAGAATGTTGTTGTTTCTCTAGTTTTTATTTTTCCACAAATTTGTCAAGTCTTTGAAAAATGGCAAAAAAAAACATAAAAATTCTCGATTTTGCTCTGGGCGGGAAGGGGTTAAAATCAATATTAAATTAATTTTTGTAAACAAAGATCTGAAAAAAAGTTAATTGACATTTTGTTGATAGGATAATTGAACAACCAAGCACATTCTTTGTAAGACAAAAGTATCAAAAACAACCTTAACAGCAACAATTTTAACGTTGCAATAATATTTTGAAGTTTTTGAATGTCGAGCGAAAAAACTTTTTTTAAATGCACTTAATAATATTGTACTGTACTTTTATTGGGGGGTAACATCGGGTCAAACAAATTTTAGCAGCTTTGTATGACATAATCTCTCCCAAACCCAATCCCACCGCTGATGACGGTACTGTACATCGGAATTTTACAAAAAATCAAATGATTTTTAAACCTTAACATCCTCGCTGTCGTGCTAACTTGTCGTACGTGCATTTTGGGCTAAATTCAGTTAAAAACGCAATTTTGTGCAGCTCACAATGCCTCACATTTTGATCTTCACAGATAAAAAATAATCGATTTCTATCCTGAGATATATCAATATCAATATCAATAAAAACCGAAAAATCTCCGTGCATTTTTGCCACTTTTCATATGAAAGCTATCTTGACACACCCTAAAAATTGGTCAAACGCGTTTGACACAAGTACAAGCCCGTCTACCGTAAACATTTGTTATAGTTATAACTCGGGACTCCAGCAACCAAATTCAACCAAACTTCAGGACAATGCACAGAATGGTCAAACAAACAAAACGTGCTTGTTATTGTTTACATGCTCTCGTTTTTGGTCATTCAAGGTTCAAACATTAAAACGCGTTTTTCCCAGAACGTCAAAAAGCGACTTGCGACAAGTTAGCACGACACCGTCGACATCCTAAATATGATTATTATCAATGCAAGAAAATGCTTACTAAATGTTTTAAGTTGACTTCTATTTCGATGAAAATCTTTTTGCCTCTCGTTTTCTCGGCCCGACAAAAACTTTGAAAAACATTTGCAACAGCCTCTCTTAGTAATGGTAACATTTTGGCAACAGTCTGAAATTTGTACTTGCAAACTTGGAAAGGAAGTCATTAATTTGAAATCCGTTTAGTTCCGCAAAGTCATCAAAGCAAGTAAAGTTTCTAACTCAACGTGTTGTAAACAACCCAATAAATAATGCTTTAATTAGTGTGCTCACAGCTATGACAAGGGTTCAATTGTTTAGGTCCAAGTTGAATCACGACCAAGGTTGAAATAAAATCTCTTCTAGCGAATATGATTGCTTGAAGAAAAGCCCTCTGAGTATGCTTTGATCTCGTTTCTCATGACTGTCACTTGGTCGTTGAGTGTGGCAGGGACGATTAAAAAAAATGATGATTGGATTTAGTCGCCAACTTGCTACGATCAAAATACAATCTTGCCCCTTTACCGCCAGCAGTCATGGGTTGTTACAATCATCGATCGTAAACTTGACGAATGACAGCTAGTCGTGGCAATTTGAGAATCATGACTATTCTCAGCAGTCTTATTCGTTAGGTGTTACAGGCAGCGATTAATCGCTAATTTAATCATAGTCGTCGGATTTTCAACACTGATCACGACTGAATTCCCAAAAACTGAATGAAATAAACAAGGTTGTTTACTAAATTTCAATGTTTCCACGCACCAAACAATACCGTTTCCAAACAACAATTAAATAACTCGTCAACACTCCCCTTCAGCGGCAATTTAAGGTATCGAGCAGCTCAAGATGATCGCTTATAATTGCTAGTTTAACCCCTAACACAACTTTTTTTTGAGCCAACCTAAGCCCTCCAGATTGTTCAAGACCGAGGTCAAGAGACCTCTCTGCGCTGAGAGTGGCGCGTGACATTGGTGCGTGTCTCATTTTATTTTTATTTTTTTGGATTCCAATAGCCAATTTAGTAGCCACAGTTCAGGGAAATTATTCCGAGAGGTCACACGCCCCACACCTCACCGTTCCAAATTTGGCTTTGGATTTTCGGATTTTTTCACGCCGATACGACTCAAAATACAACACGCCGTGAAATGGTGTAAAATTTGGCACGCTCGTTTGGGTTGATTTTTTTTTTTCTTCTACCATTCTGTTTAACTAGCCTAAAGGATTCGATGGCATTTGATTCGCCATAAAATTGTTATATATGCATTACAAAGTGGCTAACAAGATCACGAAAATCTTTGACGGCAAGGCGCGCGCGCGCTCGAGAGAGCCTCAAATTGGGGGGTTTCGGTTGGTCAGCATCGAAAGATGACCGCCAGCGATAAACGGGGTTGTTGGTTTTGGAGGTGTAGAATACACAGTTTGTCGACTTGTAACAAAATATGCAGCCCTTGTTTATATTGCATTTCATTTAAAAATAACCAATATTTAGATTAAATTTATGTTCATATCGAAATAAAACTGCAACAACAGTAAAACAACTCAACACTAATCAAAAACTAATTAATAAACAAAATCTAGATTAACAATAATAAAAAAAAATTAGATAAGTTCTGCTATTTTCACGAAAACCTTACGCAATCCACAAATTAGAAGCCGGACATCATAAAATTAGTCGATCGTCCACCCTTTTTGTTCTACCTTTTCGACGACGACGACGCCATACGAACTCCCCTTGGGGCCGAAACCTAACCCTCTCTTCTTCGTTGATGATGACGACGACGCGACGACGTTGACGCTCGGAAGGCGAAGATGAAGCGATCGGTATCTCACCTTAGTGTTTAGATTTTTCCGTATAAATATTGACCGACGCCGGTCCAACTGTATCATTGCTTCTGCTAACTTTAATTCGACTAAATCGGTCCTCCGCAACAAGTTTTCAACATAATGGCGTTTAAGGTAAGGACGCATCGGGGATTCGAAATAGGGACTCAGTGGATTACCCCAGAACCAAGTGATCAAGTGATTTTGTGGAAGAATTTGAACAATTCGTAACCAATGGACTGTCTAGAATGAAGTGACTGTGTTTAGTGATCTAATCCTGTGATGTTTCTTTTCTCGGTTCCGTGCAGATGGTGGTTCTGTTTGCCGCTCTGGCCACGGCCAGCGCCGGATATATCGAAGCTGATCACCATCAGCACTACTCGCCGGCTTCGGCCGTGAGCTACAGCTCGATCACCCGTGAGCATCACACCCCGAAGCTGGCAGTGGCCAAGACCCTGTCCTACGCCGAGCCTCAGATTCACTATGCTGCCCCAGCTATCCAGTACGCCGCTCCGGTCCACAAGGAATACGCCGTCCATGAGCACCAGCCTCTGCTGAAGACCGTTGTGGCCCAGCCAGCTTACACCAAGACCATCGTCCAGCAGCCAACCTATGCCAAGACCCTGATCTCGGAGCCCACCTACGCCCATGCCGCCCCAGTGTACGCCCATGCTGCTCCAGTGTATGCCCATTCCGCTCCAGTCTACGCTCATGCTGCCAAGACCGTCTCCTACTCAGCCCCGATCGTCAAGAACGTTGAGTACTCCAAGTTGGCCTACACCGCCCCAGTTGCCAAGACCATCGTTTCCTCGCACCCGTCCTACACCAAGGCCATCTACGCCGAACCGACCTACTCCAAGACCATCGTGGCCGCTGAGCCCACTTACACCAAGACCATTGTCCAGCAGCCGACTTACGCCAAGACCTTGATCTCGGAGCCCACCTACGCCCATGCTTCCCCGCTGTACGCCCACGCCGCCGCTCCAGTGTACGCCCATGCTGCCCCCGTGGTTGCGGCCAAGACCGTGAGCTACTCCCCAGCTGCGGCTGTGTCCCATGTCAGCTACGACGACTCCAGCGCTCACTACGGCTGGTAAATGCAGTGAACCTGTGTGCAAAAAGTGCCAAAACGAAACGGGTATCGATGGGAGACCATCGTCTCTATTAGGACCAGGACATCGTGACGTGATCGACGAGGACGACAACAGCAACCCCAACAATGCCGAATATGTTGAACGATTTTTGTTGAATATATTTATAATTTGAAATGAAAATACCTACTTTAATTGTTGTTGCGTGTTTGAAGAATGATCCCTTATTTCTCCCCAAAATAATCTTTTTGCATTTTATAATGAGTTTATAGAATACCATAAAGCAATTTTAACTTCATATATTCGTTTTTGAAAATCTCTATTAGAATGTATCAAAATAAGTCAATTGTGAGGTACAACATGTCCAAATACAGTCCAAACTTTTTATCCGATGGTACGATTTCCTAAGTTCGATTATCCGAAGGTTCATGTGGGACTCATTCACTCGCGATCACAAATCGAGCGCGACGAAAAACTGCTCTGACTGTTATTTACCGATTGTTTGACACTTCCACACAAATCGCTATTGAATGCTCTCTCTTTGCTCTCCCTCTCACTCCAAACGGCCAGTACAGCGAATTGCTCAAGCTGACTCAAAATAGTCGGCTATCGGCATGTTTTGATCATTTATTATAATGCTTAAAATCAATGTTATCACAAATGTTTTGCAATTTTGTTGATAACACATCGTCAAAGACACATTTGACAGCAATTTCTACCATGCCGAATATAAATTGATGGCCAACTGTGATAGTGCAGTCCAAGTGAGTGCCTCGCTGGTACAGTTAAACCTCGCATATGCAACTCATATGGGGGTTTCTTATGCGAAGCACGCATATGCGAGGTACAGGGCTTATGGGATTTTGGCTATATGGGAGACATGGCCTATATTTTTATAAAAAAAATCATCTTAACTATACAAATTTATAGTGTTTTGGAATCGTTATGAACTACCAACTACCAGGACTCTACAGGAGACCCAGAACATCACCACACATCGGTAGACTAGTCCCTGAACCTCTCTAAGGCTATCTGGATATGATCTGAGGTCAAAAACCTCCGACCTCTATCTTGTTACGGCGGTAGACCCATCGGACGTAACACCCAGGGCTCTACAGGAGACCCAGAACATCACCACACATCGGTAGACTAGTCCCTGAACCTCTCTAAGGCTATCTGGATATGATCTGAGGTCAAAAACCTTCTACCTCTGTCTTGTTACGGCGGTATACTCATCGGCCGTAACTCCCGGGACTCTACAGAAGACCTAGAACATCACCACATATCGGTAGACTAGTCTCTGAACCTCCCTGAGGCTATCCGGATATGATCTGAGGTCAAAAACCACAGTCACAATCGCCTACCTCATACGTGTACGGCGGTGAACACACAGGCCTTAATTTGAGGAAGTTTCGGATGACCTAGAACATCGTAAACCTTGTAAATTTGGTAAAGCGGTATAGCTGACTTCATAACGATTCCAAAACACTATAAATTTGTATAGTTAAGATGATTTTTTATAAAAATATAGGCCATGTCTCCCATATAGCCAAAATCGCATAAGCCATGTACCTCGCATATGCAACTCTTGCGACAAAACCGAATCAGGTGGAATGACTCGTATATGCACAGTTGCATATGCGAGGCGCTCTTATGCGAGGTTTGACTGTATTTTGTTAGATTCTCTCCTCTCTGAACATATTCGTTTGTGACACGGGTTGATGGACGGAGTAGGCCAATAAATTCACGAAGTATTTGTTTCGCTGTGTGAACCGATTGGCCATGGCGCTGGCAGCCATGGAAATTTTGTTACGAGGGTGGATGGGAGGGGAACTAAACATCCGATTTTTTGCGTTACGTAATAAAAGAACGCTCCCAAAGATTCATTCGGCGTTGAGTAAATGATTTCTGATTTTTGAACCGAAAATCAGAACCCTTCAATAAATAAACCAAAATAGGCTAACAAAAAATATTTTTTTCGAGGTTCGATTATTTGGAGTGAACTTATTCCGAGACTTTCGGATTAAAGAGTCTGGACTGTATTACCTCTATTGGCTGCGACAGGATCTAGTGTTTCGGCTTCATTTCTATAATGGATTTGATCCGTTAAATCGATGTTAGCCATTTGTGGGTTAATTTACAGTGTTTGATTTTTTTTAAAAACCTTGGGTTTGATGATTTTACTTGTTTCATGTGACTTTGCAATGTTTGGAAACAAGAAGTTTTGTTTTAAATCTAGTAGGCCCAGAATCTTTTTTGAGAATAGCTGGATAAGTGGATATATAAATAATGTGGGTGGAAATTTATGAACAATACCAATTAAACGAAAGATAATTGTTAGAGATTGCTGAAAAGGGGTTTCGCAAAAGTTCATAGAAACATCGACTTTTTATATCCCTGAATGAACCCACCAAAAAATAAATTATTTTTATTTCCATTTTTGGACGAATCGATATAACAATACTTGCAGAAATGGTGCCGCTTTTCACCATCCAGGTTCAAAGCAAGGTCGGAAACATGAATTTTACTTAACTGTTTTGCGATACGCATGCAATGTTTATTTATCAAGATGACTTCAACGAATTCTTGATTTGGGACTGAACCGAATTTCCAAATGAGGACCTAAAAGAAATGCAGTGCTTCTAAGACTTGTATGGAGATGGAGATCAAACGAATATAGGGATCATTCTTCAAACACGCAACAACAATTAAAGTAGGTATTTTCATTTCAAATTATAAATATATTCAACAAAAATCGTTCAACATATTCGGCATTGTCAATCACTCGTCACCACCACGATGTCCTGGTCCTAATAGAGACGATGGTCTCCCATCGATACCCGTTTCGTTTTGGCACTTGTTGCACACAGGTTAACTGCATTTACCAGCCGTAGTGAGCGCTGGCATCCTCGTAGCTGACATGGGACACGGCCGCAGCTGGGGAGTAGCTCACGGTCTTGGCGGCAACCACAGGGGCAGCATGGGCGTACACTGGAGCAGCGGCGTGGGAGTACAGCGGGGAAGCATGGGCGTAGGTGGGCTCCGAGATCAAGGTCTTGGCGTAAGTCGGCTGCTGGACAATGGTCTTAGTGTAAGTTGGCTCAGCGGCCACGATGGTCTTGGCGTAGGTCGGTTCGGCGTAGATGGCCTTGGTGTAGGACGGGTGCGAGGAAACGATGGTCTTGGCAACTGGGGCGGTGTAGGCCAGCTTGGAGTACTCAACGTTCTTGACGATCGGGGCCGAGTACGAAACGGTCTTGGCAGCATGAGCGTAGACTGGAGCGGAATGGGCGTACACTGGAGCAGCATGGGCGTACACTGGGGCGGCATGAGCATAAGTGGGCTCCGAGATAAGGGTCTTGGCATAGGTTGGCTGCTGGACGATGGTCTTGGTGTAAGCTGGCTGGGCCACAACGGTCTTCAGCAGAGGCTGGTGCTCATGAACGGCGTATTCCTTGTGGACCGGAGCAGCGTACTGGATAGCTGGGGCAGCGTAGTGAACCTGAGGCTCGGCATAGGACAGGGTCTTGGCCACCGCCAGCTTCGGGGCGTGATGCTCACGGGTGATCGAGCTGTAGCTCACGGCCGAAGCCGGCGAGTAGTGCTGATGGTGATCAGCTTCGATATATCCGGCGCTGGCCGTGGCCAGAGCGGCAAACAGAACCACCACCTGCACGAAACCGAGAAAGAAAACATCACAGGATTAGATCACTGAACACAGTCACTTTATTCAAGACAGTCCATTTGCTACGAATTGTTCAAATTCTTCCACAAAATCACTTGATCACTTGGTTTTGGGTAATCCACTAAGTTCCCTTCCAAATCCCGATGCGTCCTTACCTTAAACGCCATTATGTTGAAAACTGGTTGCGGAGGACCGATTTAGTCGAATTAAAGTTAACTGAAGCAATGATACAGTTGGACCGGCGTCGGTCAATATTTATACGGAAAAATCTAAACACTAGTGTGAGATACCGATCGCTTCATCCTCGTCGTCTCAACGAAGAAGAGAGGACGACCTTCGGCCACGAGAGGGTTCGTATAGAAGACGACCAACAACACCACAAACAGGCAAAACTATCACACAAAGTTATAATAAATCGCACAACCCCGTCGAAACTTTGCGCGCGCGATGAAACCCGAACCGGCGGCGTTGACGACCCGAAGAAAGAGACGGAATTCAACCCATTGAGACTGATCAAGCATTCGGTTAGTCGGGGTGTGTGTGTGTGCACGCTCAAAAGTGTTTGAAGTCACCTCGTAATGAGTTCGTAATGATTCGCACTACTCTTGTTTGTTGGCCGGTGGCGGAAAACTCACGCTGGGTGGTGGGCAGGGTTGCCAAAAATGTGGTACAAACCGACTGACTTTCTAGCTGGTACAGATTCACATATTGCGTATTTATATCATGGGCACCATCTTTGTACTGCATCGATCAAACTATCTGGCAACACTGCCAACCACCACCAGGATCCATTGATCTTCCTGCAACCCTGCACGATCTGCGGAGTTTGTGGGGTCTCTCAAACCACCAATGGTCATCAACACGTCGTCAAGAGGTTCCCCACTTGGCTAATACTATTACCAACGATTTTCGAGGGTAAGCACCCTTCAAGTTGTGGCAATTTGGCATGTGTGTGGTTTAGTGCACTGATTTTTATGACTCTCTCGAGCACGTGTGCCGTGTACCATTGAGAGCTGAAGATCTTGTCGACACACACACGAGGAGGTGGCTCGACATTCGGGAGTTCGTTTCTCTCGGAAGCCCATGACGTCACCCGCCCGACCTTGTGCCGAGTTCCAAGCCTTTGGACCCATCGCGGGACGGACGGGGAGGTTAATTACCTTCCGAGTTGGGTTTGAACCTCATTTCGTTGTACCGGTGCCAAATCAAGCGAGTGGTGAGGGGGATGTTTTATGACAGAAGGTGCACCATAAATTAATGACGACAGGCAGGTTTCGGACGGATCGCCCCGGAGGCTGGTGGTGTGACCTTGGCCAAGGGAATCGGTCTCCAGTGGAACGAACGGTTTGAGTTATTGCGGAAATTAGACTATTGACTTTTTGGGGTCTGTGGGAACTACATCGAAATTCTCTGGTAAATGAGCGGTTGTGATTTAAGCCATGACGTAATTTAAATAAAAAGTTATTATCCAGTTAACGATAATTGTTGTCAAGGTTTAGATAACAATCATTTTGTGATTTTGTTATCGTTATTTTTTTTGTATTTTGTTTTTTTTTACAAAACTTGCGTTTAACGATGCGACCTTTTTGATTGTATTTTCACACGTTTTTTTTTTTTGTTTAATGTTCATAAATATGAGTTTTTGCAAAATACAATATTTTTAAAAAATACCTGCAAATTTGGCTTCAAATAAGCCAAATTTTAAGAAATGATTTCCACAACATCTGATTTTTTGGAATAAAATATAAAAAAATAATCATAAAAAACCTTAAAAAATAATAAATTGCAATGAAGCTGTGTCAAAAAAACGCGAAATTTTATATAAAAAAAATATATTTTTTACAAATTAGGTCGTTGCAAATATTTTTCAAAGTCTATGTCGCTCCCCCCCTTCAAAATTGTTCTTAAAAATCAGAGGGCAAAATAAATATTTTTCCAAAAAAATCCATGAAAATAGAAGTCTAATCAACTGAAACCAATCTAAAATGCATTTTCTGCATTGATAATCATATTGAGCATGTTTGGGCTTGTTAAAAATGTATTGAATTTTTATGAAATTCCAATGTACAGCATTGCAAAAAAAAATCGCTAATAATAAAATTTTCGTCAATACTTAGATATTTTGGAAACTAATGATGGCGAAACAACTGGACAGGTCTATAATGCATTTCAAAATCACTTTTTTCATTAAAATGTTGAAACCATGGCTCGTGATTTCAATGTTATACTTTTTTTATTTTTTTGCCCCCTCCTCGACTTTGGTCAGAGGCGAGGGTCAGGAACTTCAAAAAATATTTGCAACGGCCTTACCATATTTTTTGAAACACTTTATTTTTAAAATTTTATGTTGTATGACCTGAATTATATAAAATAAAATTTTACAGCATCATAGCTTTTGATTTTTGAAATTTTCATGAAAAACGATTTCTAAAAATTTGCTAAAATTTCAGATCACGATTAGTTAATTTTCGATTATTGACGATAATCTATTGAAAAAAATTTATCAAAACTAGCTCTCATATTATAAAATAGGAAAACCATTCACCAAAGCCATATTCTTCAAGATAATTCAATGAAAAAGTTCTGTATTTTTATGGATGTGAGACAAAAGGTCGAACATATAAGGTCGAAAGAACAAAAGGTTGAATGTACAAAGGTCGAAAGAACAAAAGGAAGATTAGGCAAGAGGTCGAAGAGATAAAAAAAATGAGAAAAAGTTTTATATTTATAAGTTCGAACAAATTATTTAAAAAGTTTTTTTTCTATGTTATTTTTTTTTGTTATCTTTTGTAAATTTTCTTTTTTTTTCATTTTTTTTTTTTGCTAGTTTTTCTATTGATTCAAACATTTCTTCCATTCAGTGATTTTTATTCAAGCATATTTTTGTTGTCTCACACCGGCGGGGAATTCAGTGCACAATATTTTCGAAAATTATCTTCTTTATTCAATGTTTATCACTTTCCAATGTTTCTCACCATGTGACATGTGTTGCTCTAATTTATACGGTTACCCTCCTTCTGGGTCAAAAACTCGAAATCACTGCATATTTTTGTATTTCTTTTGATTAGTTAATTTTTATTTCAGTAATAGACGAAACATTAATACGCTGGTTTGTAAACAGGAGCTTTTTGATTTTCATTTCACGCATTGGCATCTCAAATTTTTATTTATTTGCCAAAAAAATATTTTTACAAAGAATCACTGATATTTTCAAAGGTTCAACCCCTGTGAACTATTCCGCCGAAGGGGGAATCGGCTCGGAAGATTTCGCGGTTTCGTCATTTTTGCGGAAAGCCTCAGTGTCATTCATCTTCCACCTGAGGCGGTTACCTGCGGAAGTTTAATTGGGTCTAAGCGTTGGGTTTGACGGCCTCTCTTCTGGGTCGGGCTCGCAGATGATGGGAGTTTCGGTGCTGTTTTGCGCCTTAATTGTACCGGTTGATTGTTTTTCGACAAACGGTGGTGTTTTATGCGAAGTTATTCGAGCTGGTTGGAGATTGAGTCGCAGTTTTTCGGAATCGATTATAGAGGTTTTGTAATTAGTTTTTTTTTTTACAGAAACAATTCAATGAGAGAGGTCAGCGATTGGGTGGAACAAATCTAATTGGGTATAAGAACGCAGGAAATGGAGACCATAGCTTATTGAGGTTGAAGGTGGAAATGTTGAACAAGAGGAACAATCGACTAGTTGATGAGATGTTTTCTACATAGATTGTATTTTACATCATTTTTGAAAGATCAAATAACCTTCAACAAGTTTTCCCACAATTATTACCAATAATTTAGTTTACTTAAAGTAACTGCTGACAGCGTTTACCATAACCATACGACCTAATGTAATTACTGCACATATAATTACCATATTTGCGAAGGAATTTTAATGGATATAAAATAACTCCGACGGTCCAGATCCTCATCAACCAATTTGGCAATAATCCGCAGCCGCAGAGTGCTTAACCTTGCAGAACCATCACATACACGCGGACCCAGAAAGTGAAATAAATAAACTTCAATTTAATTACTTCTGCCACGTTTTGGCCATCGATTAGCCAAAAACGGACCCTAGCCGAATTCGCGACCCGGGGCATCGAAACCAGCCGTAAAAGAAGTTACGTTTTACGTTGCGGGATTTGGCGCTCACGACTTTGTGAATGAAATTCAAGTGTTGCATAGCGTAAACTGGAGTGGTGAGTGGGTGGTGGGCGAGGTGAACTACGAAAGGTGGAGGTCCAAAAAAAATGTGTGTCACGTAAATCAATCACTTATGTAGATTTTTGTTCAGCTGTTTGCGTCTCGTTGCTACAATCTGACACCCATCGCAGCCCCGCTACAATGTTGGGGTTGAGTGGGGTGATTTGACAGAGAGTGAACGAGTTGTAAATTGTCCCAAAAGATAACTAAAAAAATTAAATTTATAAAAAAAAAAAAATTATTGACTTGAACAAACACTTTAAAAAACTATAAAGCAAAAAGCAAAAAGCAATATTTGGATAGTGCAGTTTTGAAATACTTGCAAACTACCCCACCAGAAGCCTAAAAAAACTTCGATTAGGTTTATAGTTCAAAGTGCTCCAAGACTTTGGGGGTGGTAGCGTTTGGATCAACAATCGCAGACACATATCTCCAAACGTCGCCGCAAAAGGCCAGAAGTCGTCCCGGGCCCCTCACGTCAGCTGCAGGTCCTTATTGTTGCTGTCCTTTTGCCTCGCAGACCCTCACGAGAGATCCATTGTCCCGATTGAGAACGGCCAACATAGCCTGCCCTGGCCACCAGTGTTCACCGCAACTGCGGCTTAACGACATTGTAATTTTCTGTTCAGTTTCAACGCCAAACGCCCCCCTCAAGAGTTCTGAGCCATTTCTTGCCGCCGCGGGTCATCGCTGCAAAGGCCACGTGTGTGACATAATTTGTACCTTCAGCGTCCCATTAGTTCTCGCCAGCGCGAAAAAGGCCGCTTTGGCCAGAGTCTTGCCAGACCTACGTCAGACAGCCAGACGGGGCTGAGTCTGGCTCACACAGTTCTGTTCAATCATGTTCTCTCCCGTCATGTGTCTGTCCGTTGGCGGAGTGCTGTTGATCAAATGTTTAATGTAAAGACACAACTGTTGTCGGTGGCGGCAAATAGCGCAGCATTACACCCAAAATTCACAGTCGAGATAATCGTTCTCTCAAAATTTATTGAGGGATCAGTGCCAAAATCGATAGAATAATGGTACCAACTCACACCATCATAACAAATGAGTTCATTCGTTAGTTGAATCAATAAATTTCCAACAAGTGTCATACATCGACTTCTGACCTCTCCTTGGTCACCAAGCTGTGGTGGCCGAGGCAGTTAAGTCATTGGAATGGTATGTCAAGGGTCTCTGGTTCGATTCCCGTAGTCAACACTTTTAGTTTTTTGTTTGACGGATGAACTTTTTTTGCAAATGAACCTCGAGAGAATAGTTCTATCGCCCATCTCGAGCTGTGTTCTCTGTGTCCGTGAATGGTACCACTATTCTCTCGACTCGAGACCATCATTATCTCGGACTAGCGCTGCCAGTTTTGGGTGTAGGATATCAGGGTTTTGGACCCTGGGAGGAGAAAGGGCATGGATTATGTTGCCACTCAAATGAGTCAATTTGCTTGACGTTGCGAATTAAACAGAATTTTTTGGGGTTGGTTAGAAATTACGTTGTATTTTTAACACTTGCTGTAGCATCGCAGCTTAAAAGGCACGTCGACGGGGAGACGTTCGGCATGATTGGTCTCTGTTTAAACTTCTTTTTACAAAGTTCTACGAAATTCTACGTCATTTCCAACCATGTCCTGCCCATTCTTTAATCTGCTCTTTAAAAGTGAAAAACTTTTTTTTTCGGCCGCCCTTCGTCGATCGTGCACTTTTCGACGCGTGAATGCAACTCGAAGAAATTTGTCTGATTGATAATTGCAAACAACTCCGCGTCACGAGAGCTGCTCCAGGGTGGCAACTCTGCACACGCGACCTAATGCACATGATCTGGCGCGATTAGCCGCGTTGTGCAACTGAGGCGCAATTGTCAAATGGGCACAATAAACGGCAAGTCAACACACCGCGCCGCTTTGTGGTGCCATTTTGAACTCATTAAAATGTCAAACTTCAGTGAACTTAAAAGAAGGTGTTAGTCCGACAACGACACCACCACTGTCGACAAGTCCGCGTTCAATTCATTTGTGAAATTTCACGACCTGGCGTGGTGTTTGACCAAAATCAGCTACGAACTCGGCTGGAGGAAATTGACAAATGAATAAAGATACATTTTTTTTATTTGCGAGCAAGTGATCCCAATTCAATTGGCCAATTTGAGGCAGTAACAGCGTGGTGAAGGAATGCATTCGTTGAGCCAGTCGTAACCTGATGCCTTTGTTTAGCGGTAACTCAGCTGCGATTAGCCCGGTTGGATTTGAAGAGTTGGTGTGTTGCCAACACGGTTTGCTAAATTGCCAAAAAAGACAACAGGTGGCTTTTTCCATAAAATTTGAGATTAATCCACTCAGCAGTATAAAACAATACTTTTATAGTGCAGGTTAGGACTTGGTAAATATTTCCTTCTTTCTTTTAAAATGCTCATAAATTTAGGGGCAAATGTCAAAAAACAAACCTACTTAAGGGTACACAGCAACGAAGGAAGTTGTTGCCTTCTTATTCCAAAATGGTCAAACTTACGGACCCAATCCTGCAATAACGGGAATGTAAAATTAATCAAACTTTGTTGTAAATTACTTAGTGGACAGTACTTTAGGGGATGAATAAAAAAATATTTCGATAGAACCCGTAGTTTTGAAGATACTAAATTGTCTGTAACAAAAATCTGGGTGCAATAGCTCTGGTTGATGTGCACCGTTAAAGTTTTCTAGAATAATAGAAATGCAAATAATTGAATTTACTCCCCAAATAATTCTTTTGTAGTTTTTCATTCATAGTAGTGTTAATTTTTTTGAATATAAATAAAATTGCTGTACCGTTATTAAACAAAAAAAATCGTATCGTGTATTTCACACCTTCATATTGTTTAAACTTCAAAGCCAAGAATAGAAAATTTATTTTTTATTACAAATTTTTGCTCCCTTCTAATTACCTTTTTAATTTTTTTTAAGTTCAGGATGGTGCTGAAACCAGAGTCATGCATTAAAAAAAAATTTTTGGAAAAAAAGATCGGTAGTGTTCTCAAACAAAACTTAAAAATATATTTTTTTGCAAAAAGTAGGGTTTCTCATTGTATTTAATTAAACAAGCCCTCATTGTTATTCAGTAAGAATTTTGGCTCGAGCTTTGAGTCGAGTTGTCTCTCACTGCAACCCGCAATGTCTTGGAAACTGTTGGTTCGATTTTCTATGTTACAAAATGAAGCTTTTGGAAAATTTCTGCTCTTTCCAATAAAAATAGTTTAATTCAAATTAAAAAATACTAAATAAAGCCGACTTGCAAAAACGTAAATAATGAAAAAATGAGTACACGGAAAAAACTTTTTTTATTTAACTTTTGATGACATGAATTCGCAAAATTCGAATATTGTAATTTTTATTTTTTTTAAATATATTTTATGGGATTGAAAAAGATGTGTTTTTTTTAGAAAATATCAAACATAAAAAATTCTAAAATCATTTTCTACAGCAAAATTGAAAGTACATTTCATTATTATTATTATTTTTTTTTTGATAAATTGTACCGTTTTCAAGTTATTGCTACTTTTAGGTATAATTATATTTTTTTGTTAGTTTTTTTTTTTTAATTCAAAAAATAATTCTTGGGTACAAAGCAGTCTGAAAAATTATTTTTGTAAAGCTAAGAAAATTTGTGATTTTCAAAAAAAAGTATCCACGTGGTTTGTGGATGGTCCCCAAACTGAGTGAGAAAATTAAAATTCATTACTACAATTTGAAAATGGATTAAAATATTGAGTTTCACATGTCAATTGTAATTTTAAAATTCATTTTATAGCATATTTTTTTCGAATAGGGTAATTCTCCGCCAACTCACACAGCAGTTGCCCCGACCCCTCTTCGATTTGCGTGAAACTTTGTCCTAAGGGGTAACTTTTGTCCCTGATCACGAATCCGAGGTCCGTTTTTGATATCTCGTGACGGAGGGCGGTACGACCCCTTCCATTTTGAACATGCAAAAAGAGGTGTTTTTCAATAATTTGTAGCCTGAAACGGTGATGAGATAGAAATTTGGTGTCAAAGGGACTTTTATGTAAAATTAGACGCCCGATTTGATGGCGTACTCAGAATTCGAAAACGTATTTTCATTGAAAAAACACTAAAAAGTTTTACTTTTTCCGTTACTTGTGTTTTTTGGAACATGTCATTTTATGGGAAATTTACTTTTCGAATCTACATTGACCCAGAAGGGTCATTTTTTCATTTAGAACAAAAATTTTCATTTTAAAATTTCGTGTTTTTTCTAACTTTGTAGGGTTATTTTTTAGAGTGTAACAATGTCCTACAAAGTTGTAGAGCAGATAATTACAAAAATTTTGATAGATAGACATAAGGGGTTTGCTTATAAATATCACGAGTTATCGCGATTTTACGAAAAAAAAGGATTGAAAAAGTTACTTTTTGCGTTTCTCTTTGTTTCGTCGTCCGTGTCTGTCGCGGGTGCCGATGAACGACCATGATCGACGACGACCAACTTTTTCAAAACTTTTTTTCGTAAAATCGCGATAACTCGTGATGTTTATAAGCAAACCCCTTATGTCTATCTATCAAAATTTTTGTAATTGTCTGCTCTACAACTTTGTAGAACATTGTTACACTCTAAAAAATAACCCTGCAAAGTTAGAAAAAACACGAAATTTTAAAATGAAAATTTTTGTTCTAAATGAAAAAATGACCCTTCTGGTTCAATGTAGATTCGAAAAGAACATTAAATTTCCCATAAAATGACATGTTCCAAAAAATTTTACAGTCAAGTAACGGAAAATGGGAGAATTTTTAAAACTTGTTTAGTGTTTTTTTCAATGAAAAATACGTTTTTTCGGAATTCTGAGTACGCCATCAAATCGGGCGTCTAATTTTACATAAAAGTCCCTTTGACACCAAATTTCTATCTCATCAGCGTTTCAGGCTACAAATTTTTGAAAAACACCTCTTTTTTCGCATGTTCAAAAATGGAAGGGGTCGTACCGCCCCTCCGTCACGAGATATCAAAAAACGGACCTCGGATTCGTGATCAGGGACAAAAGTTACCCCTTAGGACAAAGTTTCACGCAAATCGAAGAGGGTTCGGGCAACTTTTCCCGATTTCGTGTGAGTTGGTAGAGAATTACCCAATAGTGTTTGGTTATTGCCAATACAAAATTTATATCAGGTTATTGTCTCCCAACAAAATTCCCAAAATTCCCTCAACAAATCGGGAGGCTTTAAAAACAGGTTTTTGAATTTCGGGAGCACAGATTGAAAAAGATGTATAACTTCAGTAAAAAGAATATTCAAAATTGTCAGAGTAGCAAAACTGTTATAATGTTAACCCGTTTTGTAATACTTTTTGATTGAAATTTTTAAATTAAGCTTTAATTAAAACCTAATACCCTTGATTTCGACAAAAGCTCAAGAACATAAATTAAAAAAAAAATAACAAGCTAATTGACATTAAACTCAAAAAAATAATGTTTTGAAAAATCGTTGAATGAATAATTAATAGCTACATTGCTATCATATTTAAAAACTATTTTATCCGACGTCATATCAAGAGTGTGAAAAAATAAAATGGTTTTGAAATTAAAAAAATATTAGAGATTGTTAAATCAACACAAAAATCAGAGAAACTTTGTAAATGGTGTTACCTGAGAAGTTTAAATTATTTTTCATAAAAAAATATTAAAAATAAAAAAAGTGCTTCAGTTTGCCAAAATTGCTTTTTTTACAAACATTTTTAATGTTAATATTTAAAAAAAACGTTTTGTGAGAGCAGCCATCCAAAATGAATTCTTTATAGGTGAATGAATAATGAATGGATAATGTTTCTACGAATAACAAAATACTGTGAAAAATCAATTCATGAAATTGCAGAGAAATTTAGAAAATTGATCTGAGAATTATTTTTAGAAATTACAAATGAAATCGTCAAGTCATTGCAATACATTGGACAATTTCAATACTATTCTGTTAAAGTCAGCTAAAATGAAATAACACTCCACCTTTTGCGCATGGCTAGCCTTGAAATCGGTTTCCGAAGTAATTTTCGCCTTCTTCAGGCTGCAGTTCTGCATCGGTTGCTGTCTAGAGCCAAAGGCTTGGCCCGATGACGAAAGTAAAAGTCCGCTCGTCCTGCACTTTTGGGCACGGTTGCACCGTCACTGCGTGCTGTCGTCGCTGCGACGAATTTGCGAATTTCGATCTCGGTCGTAATGGTTTATGATCGATGCAGAACCCATTTCGAGATTCGTATCTTCGGGGCCAGCTTTGATTGAATATTGGGCCTGGAAATTGGTTTCGCACTGGGTTTTGGCCTTGGCCCCCGGCGCAGCGTGAAGGGGGGTTTGCAACTCTGGTTTTTGGGGTTTTTTTTGCTAGTCGAAAATCAAAAGAATTATTGATTTCTTAAATACTAATCAGCGATCCTTTGTTCCAAAAAGGCTTCTAAATTATAGTTTTTTTGCCATTTTCTTCTTGTCCCAATCAAATTTAAACAATTATGCCCAATTAACCATGCCGTAATTTCCGACACTAAAACATTCAATTTAAGGCGCAATTTAACAGCATAATTTTTCCATAAAAATTAATACCTCCTGCGAAGCAGAGGAAGGTGACTCACACCTGTCAACGCTTAAACGGTCAGGATGCGTGAGAAAATCTCGTTAATGATAAACTTGATAGCCAAATCGTGTCCAACGATGCCGCCGAAAACCGGTTTCACCTCCGAGAAGATGCTCCACGGACAGTAGCCGCGGCGGCGTGTGTCAACAGCCATGTCAGATGGTGTCGTTTATTTACCACCGTAAAGGATGATACCGAGCTATTAAACAGGTATCATCTTCCATCTTCGGGCGGTACCATTTTAGTAAGCTATCTGATCGAAAGAGAGATCATCTGGGGGGGGGGAGCTTCCATAAGTTACGGAATGTTTTGAAAATTGAGAAAAAATCATACTGCGTTACGGAATTTGTGCTCGACCCCTTTCCGCTATCAAGATGATGGTTTATGGATGAACTTCAGAATGTGACTTGAGAAGCCACTTATTAAGCATGCAAGAGACCTACTCCTAATTGACTTGGCATCTTGGCGTAAAAGTTAAGCGCCTCACTCGTGATCTGAAGAGTTGCCCAAGTAACATTTTTTTCCAGGAGTTCTACAAGAGCTCTTCAAGATAGCTACAGCATAGCAGTTTGGACCGCGGTAGGATAAAATTCTCTTCAAAACTTCTTCAGGAGTTTGGAAGAGTACTTGAAGAGAGTTTTATCCTACTGCGGTCCAAACTGCTATGCTGTAGCTATCTTAAAAAGCTCTTGTAGAACTCCTGGAAAAAAATGTTACTTGGGTTGGAGTTCGGTGAAGATGGCACCGTGTCGCGTGGTTGGGCAATAATTCTTCTTAAGTGTGCAATATTATCAGCAGTTGATGAGCCGAAATGAGACAGATTTATGATAATCGAAAATTATTATTCTTTATTTCGGGCAACACAGATAATTTGGACATCAACGTCGATTTATTGTGCAGTTTGAGGTTGTCAATATTATGATGTTTTGCAACTGTATGAATAAGTGATTCAGAAACGATATTTTGAGTTGGGTTGTTGCTATTAAAATAATAAATTACGAATAAAAGCTTAATTACAATTTATTGCAGCGTGTAAAATGATATAAAATGCTTATTTTTTAAACTTTTGCTATCGACAATCCAATTAACTCTAAGATCATCGTTGACTATTTTTGTTCACTCAACAGCCCTCTAGTCTTTTTTTCACGATCATGTTCAAGGCAACATATTTGATGTCGCCCATTTTTTTCTCACCCCTAAAAGAAGAAAACATAACATTCCTCCGATAACCATCAAATCAACAGCTCAAACTGCACTCGTAAAAGTCCACTCCAATAAATCTAATTTATGCAACTCAACGTGATTAATTCGAAACAAGTCAATCCGAGGGAGCCTCTGACATTGCTTAGCCTAGGGGGAGGGACAGCGGCGTCGGAGCAGCAGTCAAAGTGCAGCCTTTTGGAGTAGCCCCCCTGCTGATCCGATCCGCAATGCAATGCCAACTTAAGTGTCCACCTTCGTCAAAAACCTTAACCGCAGACCAAGGGGGCCTCTGATGGCTGTTTGCTGACTAACCGCTGGAAAATGCCCCCGTAAAATTAGTCAAAACTTCATCGAGTTAGATAGGCACGCGCTAGGTGGCATGTAGCTTGGAATCAATCTGGTGACCTCCAAAGAGATGCCGCCGCAAGATGTGTCTGATTAACTGTCATGAACTAGTTGGAATTTAATGAATGACTAATTAATGTTTTCCGAAATGTAAATAAATTTAGTAAATAATTCATTCTCGCTTTTCATACTGCTCTAATGAAAATTTAAGAAAACATTTTAAAGAATAAGAATTTGTCAGTCAACACTGTTTCACTATTGCCACAGGAACATATGTTTAGTCCTTTTATGAGTGATAAACAATTTAGATTTGAAGCCGGACATCATAAAATTCGTCGTTCGACCACCCGTTTTGTTCTTTCTCTTCAACGACGACGACGACGACGCCATACGAACTCCCCTTGGGGCCGAAGCCTAACCCTCTCTTCTTCGTTGTTGATGACGACGACGCGACGACGTTGACGAACGGAAGGCGAAGATGAAGCGATCGGTATCTCACCTTAGTGTTTAGATTTTTCCGTATAAATATTGACCGACGCCGGTCCAACTGTATCATTGCTTCAGTTAACTTTAATTCGACTAAATCGGTCCTCCGCAACCAGTTTTCAACATAATGGCGTTTAAGGTAAGGACGCACCGGGGAATTCAGAAAAGGGACTCAGTGGATTACCCAGAACCAAGTGATCAAGTGATTTTGTGGAAGAATTTGAACAAATCGTAACCAATGGACTGTCTAGAATGAAGTGACTGTGTTCAGTGTTCTAATCCTGAGATGTTTTCTTTCTCGGTTCCGTGCAGATGGTGGTTCTGTTTGCCGCTCTGGCCACGGCCAGCGCCGGATACATCGAAGCCGATCACCATCAGCACTACTCGCCGGCTTCGGCCGTGAGCTACAGCTCGATCACCCGTGAGCATCACGCCCCGAAGTTGGCAGTGGCCAAGACCCTGTCCTACGCTGAGCCTCAGGTTCACTACGCTGCCCCAGCTATCCAGTACGCCGCTCCGGTCCACAAGGAATACGCCGTCCATGAGCACCAGCCTCTGCTGAAGACCGTTGTGGCCCAGCCAGCTTACACCAAGACCATCGTCCAGCAGCCAACCTATGCTAAGACCCTGATCTCGGAGCCCACTTATGCTCATGCCGCCCCTGTGTACGCCCATGCCGCTCCAGTGTATGCCCATTCCGCTCCAGTCTACGCTCATGCTGCCAAGACCGTTGAGTACTCCAAGACCCTGGCCTACACCGCCCCAGTTGCCAAGACCATCGTTTCCTCGCACCCGTCCTACACCAAGGCCATCTACGCCGAACCGACCTACTCCAAGACCATCGTGGCCGCTGAGCCCACTTACACCAAGACCATTGTCCAGCAGCCGGCTTACGCCAAGACCTTGATCTCGGAGCCCACCTACGCCCATGCTGCTCCAGTGTACGCTCATGCCGCTTCTCCAGTGTACGCCCATGCTGCCCCCGTGGTTGCGGCCAAGACCGTGAGCTACTCCCCAGCTGCGGCCGTGTCCCATGTCAGCTACGACGATTCCAGCGCGCACTACGGCTGGTAAATGCAGTGAACCTGTGTGCAAAAAGTGCCAAAACGAAACGGGTATCGATGGGAAACCATCGTCTCTATTAGGACCAGGACATCGTGACGCGACGAGTGATCGACGAGGACGACAACAGCAACCCCAACTATGCCGAATATGTTGAACGATTTTTGTTGAATATAGTTATAATTTGAAACGAAAACTTGCCTAGTATCTAATTTAATGAGAAAATTACCCAATTCTGCCTCAAAATGAACACCACATGTTCTGTTCCCATGTTACGAAAAGTCGCCAATATACCGTCCCAGAAAAAATGAAAATGAAAATTGGTCAAAATCTGGGTAAAATCTCAGTAAAATATTGTGTAAATTAGGAAGGTTGAATATGATGACCTCATTTATGATGTAATTTTACCTCAATTGGGCCCTATATTATTGTTTACAGCGATAAAGCTTATTTTTCTGAGTACAATGACCCTTTGTACGACCACAATGAGATTAAAATGGATTTTTAAATCAATTTTGAAAAATTATCCTCGCGGTCCTTTTTGACAGAAAAGCTCCTACTTGACAGCTCGTTCCAAGGGGACCATAGTTGATCCATCGAAAAAATATTGTCTATTCAATTTTTTTTTTGCATTAAAATGAAAAAAAAAGTGATCAGAAATGGTTTTTAATCGTGTTTTTACCGTTGTACATAAAAATTGACATAGGGCTTTAGTAGTAGGGCTTTAGAAAAGTGGTAAAATTACACATTTTTAGAGGTAAAATTACACATTTTTTCTGACTTATAAAATGTACCCCTTCCCAGATGTAATATTACCATGATTCGTTGAACCACAAAGCTTCTAACCCGGATTAGGCGTGTTCACATCCGATCCACCAGGCACAACCGGTTTAATAAGATTTTTTTTTTTCCATGACCCATGAAGAGCATCGGGGCCGCATTTGCAAAGCGGATTCAGTGGCTATTTCTTAACTTAATGTTAATGTTTAACATTCCATAGATCGCCATCCCAAAGGTGTCGTGATAAGGTCCAGCTTGTGACGCAAAAAGGTTCATTTAGTTTCGGTTCGGGATAGTTTTTCCAAAGGTTTTACATCGGAAAAATGGTATGAATCGGATAACTATTACGTCCACCACAGGTAAAAAAGTAAAAAAGTTGCTTTTCTCCATAAATTTTGACGATTTTTCCCATGCAAACTTCAAGCGATTAAAGGGAGGGGTTCCCGTGGGCAAAATGAGGTCAAATTTAGAGTTTAACCTACTGATGTGTGTCGTGACTTTCAATCTTTGATTTCAGGGGGTAACGCGGAAGAAGCCCAGTTTTGGACCACCCAAATGCTAATGTACACTCCACTACTAACGCGTGAGATGCAAAAGCGCGCGAGTGTTTACGTGCTTTGAAAATAAAATTTAAACATTTCGACATTTTCCTGTGATGGTATGCGTGAACCTTCGAGACCGTTCTAATCGGGCGGGATTTCCGCACAATTTGAATTGGAGGAGCCTCCCTCACGGATTTCTCGATTGCGTGTATGTAAACGGAACACAGCGCGCACTTTGTTTTGGATGGATTAAACTTGTATGATTGACAGACTGATAGATGCGTAAGAGGGATCTAGAATCCATTCTTTTGCGTTACATAATAAAAGAACGCTCCCATACCGACGAATTTCAAAAAAAAATCGGCACATTCGACAACATTGTTTTCACATTTCGAAGCTGTCATGCTATCGCAATGTAAACAATAACAAACACGTTTTGTTTGGTTGACCATTCCGTGCATTGCCCCGAAGTTTGGTTGAATTTGGTTGCCGGAGTCCCGAAATATAATCGAAAATGTTTACGGTAGTCGAGCTCGTTCCTGTGTCAAACGAGTTCTGACCTGAAATCCCTTTGGCCACTTACTATCCCTTTGACCACTTACATCAATTTTCAGGCTGTGTCAAGATAGCACAAGATTTAAACGTCTTTCATATGCAAAGTGACAATAATGCACGAAGTTTTTCGGTTTTTATGGAATATCTCAGGATTGAAATCGAATTTTGGGGATCTGAGAAGGTCAAAAGGTGAGGCATTGTGAGCTCCACAAAATGGCGTTCTAAACTCAATTTGGCCCAAAATCGACGTACGACAAGCTAGCACGGCAGCGATGAAATGATGACTTTTCTCACATTGAATTTGTTATTTCTTTTTTAATAACCTCGAGGAGCAGGACAAGAAGAAGAAAGCGCCAGCGTCCCGCCAACCTCCGAAGACTTCGAGCTCGAACGCTGCAGCAGCTGGCGGCGGAGCGGTTCAATCGACCAACCCAGCGTTCCCTCCCGGTTGGGGAGGTTCGTACGCTAGAGTAGCCGCTTCTGGGGGCGGTTCTCCTCCGGGACAAGCTGATGTTACCGGTGATGACCTCTTCACGCTTCCTGAGTTTTTCGCCCTTGCTGGAGAGATGCTCACGCGCTTTCGTGCCTGCCGAAACAAGGCAGAACAATTCCAAGCTCTCAGTGAGCTGATGATGAAGTACATCTACAACGGATAAGCTGCCTTGTGCAGTGAAGTTTTTCGACGTCAATAGACAAAACATACTGTGATTTAGTTTTAAGCTTTTCTATTTCTATCCTTTTCCTTAGTAAATCTAGAAGGTTTTTTTTTTTAATTTTTCCTTCTCTTGCCAAATCCATTGTTAGAATATCCAATTACATCAAAATGAATTATAGTTCAAATCATAGTTGAAAGGAACTCCAAAACTCTATTAGGTTATAAGAAATACGAAATTGTTAATTGATTATTTACTAATAAAATAAATTAAATTGAAAATTGAATTCTTTTTTAATATTCCACAATTACCTTTTATAAAAATCAGTAATAAGTTGTTGTTTTGTTGGTTAATTTTGAAGAAAATCCATTCGGTCCTGTCTTAATATCTCTGAAAAATACTAAGTGCACATGTTTCTGTAGACTCATGCTCCTGCCCGAATTGAGTATGCGCAGTATTTGTTTACTATTTTGATTGGTTAGTGTTATTCACTTGCTGATCCCCGTTATTCCTGCGTCTAAAAATAGAACAGGATCAAACAATGCCCAATGATCTTGAAATTTGGACGTCGGTTCTTTGCCATTCTAAAAAGGATCTTTGGAGGCAGCGCGAGGACTAACACCAAATAATAGCCAGTGTCTTGCGAACCTTCGAGGTGAACGGACACTAGAGCTGCGGTATTTTTTACTACCTAAGCTCAGAGTTATTTCAAAAAAAATCACAGTCTTTTTAAAGACTACCTGAGTTATTTTCCCAAATTCTAAACAGTCTTTTCAAGACTAACCCCACCTGAAATTTTGTTGTATTTTACAAACGAAGCCATCTTTTTAAGAGAACTTTGCTTGCAAAATGCGTCAAAACAAAGGTAAACGCAAATCTTCTGAAGATTTGGTCGTTACGTCGGTGAAGCGTTTGAACGCTAAACCGGCTAACGGAAACAGAAAAAGAAAACAGCCTCATCCGAGGTCTGATTCTGATTCTGAAAGTGAGGTCAATCCTCCAATTCCTTTGGCAAACAGTTTCGGTGTTTTATCCGAAACTGTTGACAAGGATCCTTCTCCTCGTACTGAGCCTTCTGCCGTCGAGAAACGAGTAAAGGCTCCGCCAATTGTAGTGACTTCCGTCTCCGATTTGGCCAGCTTTCGAACGAAACTGAAGAATTGCAAGGAAACTTGCAATTTGAAGGTTTCGTTCCAGCTTGGTCGAAGAGGAGAATGTCGCTTGTTGACGGAATCTTTACAAGATCACCAAACTTTTGTTGGTTATTTGAAAAACCACAAACACAATTTCTACACGTATGAGACCAAGAATGCTCGTCCATTCAAGGCGGTCCTGAAAGGTCTCTCCAACGACTTGTCGGTGGATGAGATCAAAAACGAACTTAAGGTGTTGCTTGGCTTTGCCCCATCCCAAGTAATACCAATGAAGAAAAATCAAACGGGAATATTTCTCGCTTTGGTTTGACTTCACAATTTTATCTGATTCATTTCAACAGAAATGAAATCAACAATTTGAAACTTTTGGACAAAGTACAGTTTTTGTTCCATGTACGGGTAAAGTGGGAGCATTTTAAGAAACATGGCGGTAATGGCCAGAATCTGACCCAGTGCCGGCGTTGCCAGGCATTCGGTCACGGTACTGATCATTGCGCCATGGTTCCAAAATGCATGGTTTGCGGGGATTCTTCTCACGACAAGGACAATTGTCCCGTGAAAGAAGTCACCCAATTTAAATGTGCAAATTGTGGTGGAAATCACAAATCAAATTTCTGGGATTGCCCCATCAGAAAAAAGGTTTTGGATTCTCGTGCTAAGCATCAGCCGAAAACCAAACCGAAATTTTCTCAAAGTCAGGTTGTACCTGCATCTTTAAATCAAACGTTCGTGCTGTCTCACTCGAACAATACCCCTACCATGGAAAAGTTAGGTAACAGCAATGGTATTTCTTATGCCAACGTCGTTTCGGGTTCGGGTTCATCCACGAATTTTAAATCCTCTACCAATCTTCAAATTGGGCAGGTACCTCAAATTTCATTTGAAAATTTTTCTGCTGGCAACGTTTTGGGATCTTCTGATCTCGGCGATGTTACGTTTGAAAAAATTACTTTTTTGCAAAACTCACTGTTTGGTTTGATTCAAACAATGAGTAATGCTACATCCATGATGGAAGCTATCCAGATTGGATTAAAATTTGCGAATGATGTTGTTCTTACCCTGAAGTTTAATCATGGATCTAAGTAATTCCATCAATATTATGAATTTTAATGCTCGCTCTTTAAAAGCGAAAGAAAATGATTTTTCAACTTTTACGAGTTCATAACGTGCATGTTGCTGTTATAACCGAAACATTTTTAAAAACTGGCACTTATTTGAAAAGTGATCCAGATTATAAAGTTATAACCAATAACAGAATGAATCGAAATGGCGGTGGAGTTGCAATAGTTATCCACCGTAGTATGACTTATAGCACTTTACGTGACTTTAAGTTAAAAGTTATTGAAAGTTTGGGCATTGAACTTGAAACTTCTTTTGGGAAAATTATGATTGCAGCTGCATATTTACCATTCCAATGCACTGGGGAAAATAAAAATTATTTCAAAGGGGATTTGAATAAACTTACTCGGCATAGATCTCGATTTTTGATCATCGGTGATTTTAATGCCAAACACCAATCTTGGAATAATTCAAAAGTAAATTCCAATGGTAAAATTCTATTCAGAGATTGCACTTCTGGTCTTTATTCGGTTTTATACCCGAATGGGCCAACTTGCTTTTCTTCTGTTAGAAATCCATCAACAATTGATTTGGTTTTGACAAATCAAAGTCAGTATTGTGGTCCTTTAGTGACTCATGCTGATTTTGATTCTGATCACCTTCCAGTAACTTTTTCACTTTCTCATGAAGCAGTTACCAGACCCAATAGTTCTGTGTTTAATTACCACAAAGCTAATTGGGACAGGTATCAGCATCATATTGAGAATAATTTAAATCATGATTTTGTTTTAGAAACCAAAGCTGATATTGATTCAGCCTTGGAATCTTTAACTAATGCAATTTTGGATGCTAGGAATATTGCTATTCCTAAAGTCCAAGTCAAATTTGATTCTCCCATTATTGATGACGATCTTCAGCTTCTGATTCGTCTGAAAATGTTCGCCGAAGACAGTATCAACGTTCTCGTGATCCTGCACTGAAGCGAATTCAAAAGATTTGCAAAAGGTTATTGACCACAGATTCACTCTCCTGCGAAATGAAAAGTTCGCAAGAGATGTCGAACAAATTAAACCTTATTCCAAACCTTTTTGAAACTTTCAAAGGTTCTTAAGAAACCTCAAAACCAATCCCTTCTTTAAAAGATGGTGATAATATTCTATTAACTAATGGGGAGAAAGCTCAAAACTTGCTCAGCAGTTTGAGAGTGCTCATAATTTCAACTTGAATGTTTTGAGTCCTATTGAAAATCAAATTTCAATAGAATTTCAGAATATTGTTGAACAAGAATTTTCATCAGATGAAGTTTTTAATACGGATCTGAATGAAATAAAATCTATTATCAAAAAGTTTAAAAATATGAAAGCCCCTGGTGAGGATGGCATTTTTTACATTTTAATTAAAAAATTACCTGAAGCAACTTTAAGTAGCTTGGTCAAAATTTGCAACAAATGTTTTGATTTGGCATATTTTCCCAGTAGTTGGAAAAATGCCAAAGTAGTTCCGATTTTAAAACCGGATAAAAATCCTGCTGAAGCCTTAAGCTATCGGCCCATTAGTTTGCTTTCATCTATTAGTAAATTATTCGAAAGAATCATTCTTAATAGAATGATGACGCACATTAATGAAAATTCAATTTTCGCTGATGAGCAGTTTGGATTTCGCCTTGGGCATTCAACTACTCATCAGTTGTTGAGAGTTTCAAATTTAATTCGAAGCAACAAATCTGAGGGCTATTCTACTGGCGCTGCTCTTCTAGACATAGAAAAAGCATTTGACAGTGTTTGGCATAAAGGTTTGATTGCGAAATTGAAAAGGTTTAATTTTCCGATTTATATCGTGAAAATTATTCAAAATTATTTGACGGATCGTACTCTGCAGGTATGTTATCAGAACAGCAAATCTGATCAACTACCTGTACGTGCTGGCGTCCCTCAAGGAAGCATTTTGGGTCCAATTTTATACAATATTTTTACTTCTGACTTGCCTGATTTGCCCCAGGATGTCAGAAATCACTTTTGCTGATGATACAAGCATCTCCGCCAAAGGTAGAAGCCTTCGTGTCATCACAAGAAGATTACAAAAAGCTTGGATATTTTCAATTCTTATTTGAAAGAATGGAAAATTACTCCAAATGCTGCAAAACTCAACTTATTATTTTCCTCACAAACCAAGGGCTGATTTTCTTAAACCAAAAAGTCATCACATTATAAAGATGAATGAGGTAAATTTAAAGTGGGAGGATCAAGTGAAATATCTTGGACTTGCTTTTGACAAAAATCTTACTTACAAGGATCACATTGAAAGTATCCAGGTTAAATGTAACAAATATATTAAATGTTTATATCCACTTATAAACAGGAATTCTAGACTTTGTCTCAAGAATAAACTGTTAATTTATAAACAAATTTTCAGACCTGCCATGCTTTATGCTGTGCCGATCTGGACAAGCTGTTGCTTAACCAGGAAGAAAAAACTTCAGAGGATTCAGAACAAAATTCTGAAAATGATTCTGAAACTTCCTCCCTGGTTCAGCACCAGTGAACTTCATCAATTAGCCGAAGTGGACACTTTGGATGTTATGTCCAATAAGATAATTGATGCATTCCGACAAAAATCATTGCAGTCTTCAGCTGCATTGATCCGCTCTTTATATAGTTTATAAGTTAGTTTTAAGGTATCCCTTTTCCTTTTGTACATGTAGGACCTCCTACATTTGAAATCACTGAATAGCGAAAGCTACAATATTTCATGAATAAATGAAAGTTGCTAGTATTTAAAATTGAGGTGAAAAGTCATCAATTGTGATTGGACACTCAATAATATTTTAACTGAATGAATGTACATGGAAGAGAAAATCAAAATAAATAAAAAAAAAAAAAAAAAAAAAAAACCAAATAATAGCAGGGTCTGAGCTAAGCTTCATCAGCATAATCTAATTTTGATACAATATGTATCATAATTTCACTGCCGATCAGGAAGTATTCGATTGAAAGATTTAAAAATCTTGTCTGTCTGGCGTCTGGCGATTCTACAGGGAAACTGAACATTCGATAGATCTCCATTAGGGTGCCCAGAAAAAAAAATAAAAAAAATGACAATTTTAAATCGCTAATAACTTTTCAGGGCCGAGTTATACAGCTTTGATATGTTCTACAAAATTGTATAGCATTAAATTTTAGAATCTCACTTTTGGGAACATTTGGATGAAAGTAGCGCACTCCGCAGACAAAACCGTAAGAAAATTCTCCCATACAAATTTCATATTCTGAACACCCTAATCTCCGTTGATAAAAATCATCAAAAGGATTTGTCATCCCGCCAAACCTAGAACACACCAGCTTCTGAATTGCATCTATTTTATTCAAAACACACTTCCGATGACGTTGGACGCGTGTGCTGTCATAACAAAACAACAACAGACATTTCAATAAAAATAGACACAACGCTTCACTGTGATCATTGTATCAGGATAGTTTCCTCGTGTGCGGCAATGTGTTTACCAGGCATAATGGGCATGAGCTCCCTCGTACGAGACATGGGCGACCTCGACGGCTGGCGAGTAGGTCAGGGTCTTGGTGGCATGGGCGGCCACAACCGGGGCGGCATGGGCGTACGTGGCGACCGGGGCGGCATGGGCATAGGTAGCGACAGCTGGGGCAGCATGGGCGTAGGTGGTGACGGCTGGGGCAGCGTAGCTAACCTGCTTGGCGTAGGTGGCAACTGGGGCGGCATGGGCGTAGGTGGCGACCGGGGCATGGGCGTAGGTGGTCAGAGCTGGGGCAGCGTAGCTGGTGTAGGCCAGCTTGGGGGCTTCGTTGGTGATGCGGGTGTCGGACTTGCGGACGCTCGAGAACGCGGTATCGACGGCCTTGGAGTGGTGCGACACGGTGGCATCATGACCACGAATGGTGCTCTCGTGGGTGGATCCGATGGCCGGGGACGAGTACGCAACGGTCTTGGTGGCCAGCGGGGCGGCGTAGGCCAGAGGGGCGGCGTGGGCCAGGCTGCTGTAGCTGACCGACGAGGCCGGCGAGTAGTGGGCAACCGGAGCCTCCAGGTATCCGGCGCTGGCAACGGCCAACGAAGCGAGGAAGACGACGAACTGCGGGGAGGACAACGAGAGAAGGGTTTTTAGAACAGGATCAAAAAAGATAAGATCTTTAGAGGTTTGAACCTACCTTGAATGCCATTATGCTGGGTAAGTGAGGGATGGTGTTGTGGTGCGTTGCTGCTGAAGTCACTGTGATCAATGATACCGTACCGACGGACAGGACTCGAATTTATAGCAAGAGTTTATCACATCCACGGGATGCAAAAAGACAATGACGCCGCCGCCGCCAGAAGAGAAGGACAAAAAACGATAATCGAATCGGCTCACGAGATACACGCCCAAAGTCACTCATACCAGCACGAGAATGCAGCCCGGCCCGGTTGCAGTACTAAGGAACAGGCCAATGATTGGTTCCCCCCGAAAAAAAAACACGACAACGACAACAAGTCAGCAAGTACCCCGCGTACAACGCAACCAACACAGGAGGGATCCGAAACGAAACACACGTGAAAGTAGACCGAACCGAGACAAGCGTGACATAAGCCTTTAAAACAGAACAACACTACAACAAACAACTGCCGGGGCAGTGGACACCAAGTCTCGGAAATCCGAGTCCAAACTGCATCACCAAACACGGGGGTTGGACCCCGCAGGTCCAAGGGCAAGAATGACGGTGCAACTGAAGCTGAAGGCCATGGCATTTGAGACCGGGCTGGACGCGGATGGCATGTATGTGTCAATAAATCAAGACTAAATTATTAAAGGCACGGTAGTCGACGCAGGCCAGTCTCCACAATGCGGGAAGTTCAAGTCAATCTCGTCGCAGCAGCACAAAGGTCGAACTTGACTTTGGGGGGTGATTGGATTGGGGTGTCGAAGACGCACACGAAAGGCCAATCGTGGGAACAAGAGCAGTTGAGTTGAGTCAGCTGAGGGTCACCGCACGAAAATTACAAAATGTGATCAAGGTCGATGCAGCGCGGTGCAACATTTGGGGGTTCGTGTCTTGTTGTTACAGCGAAGTCTTTCTGAAAAACATTTTGTCAGGTTGTCACCACGGGGCACGAGTAAATTGACAAGTTTATCAAGAAATTTGATCGCTGAATTGCGAGCCAATTTACTCCTATGGCCAATTTGTGAATCCCACAGCGAAAAGTGACAAAATCCTAACACAGTGGGAAAATATGACTGAGATTTAGTCGTTCAAATTCAATTTTATTAAATCAAATCAAAAATCAAGAATCCCACCGTGCCCCAAGGGGATGACCAAAAAGTGAACTCTTTTTTTCCAACCTCCATTCCTTCCCCACCGGCAATCCAGTCCATAAAACGGAGCGATTTTGTTGGTGTGTAGTTGTTGTCCAAGGTTAAGGTTATATAATCATGCGTGCAACTTCTTTTGTTGCTCCTCTTTTGTAGTAGCTTCGGTGCGGCTCGTGCGGAACCTGAACGAGTTTCCAAGAATATCACGCGAGCAGCAGCGCTTGGAAGAAGAGAAAGGTTATACCTAGCAGCTCTTGATCAGGTTTCGCGATCGAAGACGGAGACGAAGGGATCAAGTGGATGATTTTAGCTGCAATTCATCAAAGTTGCTGGAGTTTGGTGAACCGATTTGGATAAAGGAGAATACACTTTTCAAGAAATCTCTATGATTTTGCTGACAAATATTTAATTCATTTAAATATATGTTCTAATTTAAATTTTAAATCAAACATCAAAATTTCTGTTTATACATTTTTCAAAATAATCTTCCAACATTCTTCAAAATTCCAGAGAATTGATCAGTCACGGAAAGGATGCACAATGCACATTGAACGCTGGCGTTGGTCAGTCAGTCGATCATTGACGAATTAGATTTTGCTGGTTCATTGGGTTCGCAAAGAGTGTGACGCACCGTTACCGTTGCGGGTGTTAGGCTTCTGCTGGACCGGACGGTTAGGTGATCGGTAATCGATTTATGGGGAGTGATCGTAATAGTTGATCAATGCATGGTTATGGATTGCTTTGCAATCGCTGAGTGCGTTATTGTTACTTTTAATTGGGTGAACCTTTTCGAGTAATAGCCATCTAAAAGCATTTTTTTGTAGAATCATTTCATATGCTGTCTTATTTTGGATTGTTAAGTTAAATCCCAACTCCCATAATGCTCTAAACTGATTTGGAATTTTGAAAGCCAGGATGAAGGGAAAAATGGCAGTGATTTAATATTGAGAAAATGCGTTTCGTAATGTAACAGGCAATCAATCACTTAAATTTGACTACAAATTAATCAAAAATCATTAAAAAATAAATGTTTTCCATGATTCGATTATCCAAAGTTCCTTAGAAACCTTTTGATAAATGAACTTTGGATAATCGATATTTTAGATACAGTGGACTCTCTCGTTGTCGATATTAAAGGGACCGTCGAGAACGGGAGTTATCAAATTATAGAATGAAAAATCAAAGCAATCTGTTTGAAGGGACTGAAAAATTTATTGACAGCTGGAGCAATATTGATATCGAGAAGATCGACAGCCAGAGAGTCCACTGTAATAGAGTATGGACTTTATTTAATTTTTTGATGAAATTTTTAATAGGCAACCAAAATAGACAAAATTCCCTGCTGAAACATAACCATGATTTATTAAATTATGGTTTATTAAACGCCATCAACGTGCAAATTTATATGGGTAATTCTCCGCCAACTCACACAGCAGTTGCCCCGACCCCTCTTCAATTTGCGTGAAACCTTGTCCTAAGGGGTAACTTTTGTCCCTGATCACGAATCCGAGGTCCGTTTTTTGATATCTCGTGACGGAGGGGCGGTACGACCCCTTCCATTTTTGAACATGCGAAAAAGAGGTGTTTTTCAAATAATTTGCAGCCTGAAACGGTGATGAGATAGAAATTTGGTGTCAAAGGGACTTTTATGTAAAATTAGACGCCCGATTTGATGGCATACTCAGAATTCCGAAAAAACGTATTTTTCATCGAAAAAAAACACTAAAAAAGTTTTAAAAATTCTCCCATTTTCCGTTACTCGACTGTAAAAATTTTTGGAACATGTCATTTTATGGGAAATTTAATGTACTTTTCGAATCTACATTGTCCCAGAAGGGTCATTTTTTCATTTAGAACAAAATTTTTCATTTTAAAATTTCGTGTTTTTCTAACTTTGCAATATTGTACAAAGTTGTAGAGCAGACAATTACAAAAATTTTGATATATAGACATAAGGGGTTTGCTTATAAACATCACGAGTTATCGCGATTTTACGAAAAAAAGTTTTGAAAAAGTTATTTTTTGCGTTTCTCTTTGTTTCGTCGTCCGTGTCTGTCGCGAGTAACGATGAACGGCCATGATCGACGACGACCAACTTTTTCAAAACTTTTTTTCGTAAAATCGCGATAACTTGTGATGTTTATAAGCAAACCCCTTATGTCTATATATGAAAATTTTTGTAATTGTCTGCTCTACAACTTTGTACAACATTGTTACACTCTAAAAAATAACCCTGCAAAGTTAGAAAAAACACGAAATTTTAAAATGAAAAATTTTGTTCTAAATGAAAAAATGACCCTTCTGGGACAATGTAGATTCGAAAAGTACATTAAATTTCCCATAAAATGACATGTTCCAAAATTTTTTACAGTCGAGTAACGGAAAATGGGAGAATTTTTAAAACTTTTTTAGTGTTTTTTTCGATGAAAAATACGTTTTTTCGGAATTCTGAGTACGCCATCAAATCGGGCGTCTAATTTTACATAAAAGTCCCTTTGACACCAAATTTCTATCTCATCACCGTTTCAGGCTGCAAATTATTGAAAAACACCTCTTTTTTCGCATGTTCACAAATGGAAGGGGTCGTACCGCCCCTCCGTCACGAGATATCAAAAAACGGACCTCGGATTCGTGATCAGGGACAAAAGTTACCCCTTAGGATAAAGTTTCACGCAAATCGAAGAGGGGTCGGGGCAACTTTTCCCGATTTCGTGTGAGTTGGTAGAGAATTACCCATATATAATTTCCAATGACATCAAATCTCGATTTCGAAATCATTGAAACATGTCTAAGCCGAAATACTATCATTAATGGAAGGGGTCGTGCCACCCCTCTTTCACCAAACATCGAAAAATAGTAAATGCAAAGTACACATAGTATACATTTTATACGGTGCAATCGATTTGTCTCAGAATTATTTGTTTTATAAAATACCATGTTGAAACAACAAAGAAAGAATAGCTCAAACCATTTTTTATAAAAAAAAACATCATCATGAACAAGTAAAAGCCGACAAAGTGTTTTGCAAAAAAACGATAAGCCAAAATCAAAATGAACCATCCGAGCTTTTTCGATTTTTACCTCTAGCCTTTCCGCTGCGGCAAGGTTCGTTGATTTTGTTGGATTGCTTTCTGTAAAATTAATTTGCTATATATTCTGAAGCGAGTCACAAACCAGTATCATTGATCCCAGTGACTTCAGCAACAGTGTACAGAGCAGCTCTCAAGTGACAATGGCATTCAAGGTATGGTAGTTCTTTGCTTGAGAGGTGTGATTGATGCTAATGATTGTTCTAAACTTTCTTCCAGTTTGTCGTCTTCCTCGCTTCCCTGGCCGTTGCCAGCGCTGGATACCTGCAGGAAGCTCCATTGTCCTACAGCACTCTGTCACATGCTGCCCCACTGGCCTATAACAACTACGCCCATGCTGCTCCATTGGCGTACAACAGCTACGCTCATGCCGCCCCGGTGACCTATGCTGCCCATGCCAGCTATGCCACCCCGGCCATCGGAGCTACCCACGAGAGCACTGTCCGCTCCCATGATGCTACCGTGTCCCACTACTCCAAGGCCGTCGACACGCCATACTCGAGCGTCCGCAAGTCTGATACCCGCATCACCAACGAAGCCCCCAAGCTTGCCTACGCTAGCTATGCTGCCCCAGCTGTCGCTACCTACGCCCATGCTGCCCCAGCTGTCGCCACTTATGCCCATGCTGCTCCTGCCGTGTCCTACGCCAAGCAGGTCAGCTATGCCACCCCAGCTGTCGCCACCTATGCCCATGCCGCTCCAGTTGCCACCTACGCCAAGCAGGTCAGCTATGCTGCCCCAGCCCTGACCACCTACGCTCATGCTGCTCCAGCTGTGTCCTACGCCAAGCAGGTCAGCTATGCCACCCCAGCTGTGTCCTACGCCAAGCAGGTCAGCTATGCCACCCCAGCTGTTGCCACCTACGCCCATGCTGCTCCAGTCACCACCTACGCTCATGCTGCCCCAGTTGCTGTCGCTAAGCAGGTCAGCTATGCTGCCCCAGCCATCTCTACCTACGCCCATGCTGCCCCAGCCGTGTCCTATGCTGGTTCTTATGCCCCAGCTCTGTCCTACGCCCATGCTGCCCCAGCTGTTGCCACGTACGCTCATGCTGCTCCAGTGACCGTTGCCAAGCAGGTTAGCTATGCTGCCCCAGCTCTGACCACCTACGCCCATGCTGCCCCTGCTGTGGCCACCTACGCCCATGCCACCCCGGCCATCGCCTCGCACTCCACGGTTGCCCATGTTGCCTACGATGGTAGCCACGCCCATTACGCTTTCTAAGGTGTTTTTGATTTCAATTGTTGAAATGTTGTAAATATTGTACTGATTTTTGTTGGAATGTCATGAATTGATGCATTAAAAAATGTGTTGAACAACATAAAGGTGTTTTAAATTGATTTTGTTTACAAAACTATTTTTGAATTCATTCGAAACTTATAAAACAGTAAAATCATCATGTGGAAATGGGTACATTTTTTATGTCACAAAAGATTATTGGTTAACCTTAAAAAATGTGTGATATGAACTCATGCATCAACAGAGCAGGCAAAATTTGTTATTAGGTGCTTGCTTGCATTTATCAACCGGGTCCGGTGGTTTAGTGGTTAGCGTGGTAGCCTCTAAACCCCAGTATGGCCTGGGTTCAATCCCAGACGGACCCGGTGGCATTTTTCGAGACGAGATTTGCCTGATCACGCCTTCTATCGGATGGGGAAGTAAAACGTCGGTCCATTGGCGTAAAAGAGGTTTTGAGTGACTCACCACACATAACCTTCGGACGCCTAGAAATGAGCAGAAACTTGCAACAGAGCCCACATAAGACCCGGGGGTCGTTAAAGTGGATTCCTTTGCTTTTTTGCATTTATCATGTATTTATCATGAATATAAAGTGTTCATATTACTTAGTAGAAAATCTTATATAACTTTGGATATTCCATATAAAACTTTTGTAAACTTAATTTTTCAAATTTTAAATTCAAGAAAATGATGTTATTATGTTATTATATAATCTTAGAATTGCTAAATGAACCTGTTCTACTTCGAATATCGTTCCTTGAAACCAGGAAAAAAATAATTTCTTGAATTTGAAATTTGAAAAATTAAGTTTAGACAAGTTAAGGGCCTTTAAATCAATATAATCGAATTTGGTTGACATTTCGTGACAACCCCGAATTACGTCGTCGGAAAATCCGCCGGCACCCAAACCGGTCCATGTTTCGCAAGCTTCTTTATGTACCTTCAAAAAAGCCATAAAATTTACGATCTTTTGATATATGGACATCTAGGTTTTCTATAAAACCCACGTTCTGTAACACCTGAGAAAACATAATCTACATTTTCCATAATAATAGTTTATGCAACATACAGCAAAAGTTTTTTTTCAGCACAATCATACATGTATACAACGAAGTTTACCGAGTTGGATAAATACGATGAGTGCTGAAAAATTCCAGTTTTGCAACGAGTTGCTTACAACATTTTTCGCAGTTCCGATTACGCTTTTTCAATGGAATTTTATGTCAAACATCCATGTGTTAAATAAATTCACCGCTCAAAATATATTGAAAATTTATACTATTCTATATAAGTGCTGAAAAGTCTAAATTCGAGCGATGCATATGCCATAATACCCTTTCCTAGAGCCAATGTTTTGCAAAACTTGCTGAACTTACAAATAAGAAATACTTCCAAAAGCACAAGATTGAATTATAGTTAAAATCATAACGTTTCGAAAACTTTTTCGTAAAATTATGAAACCTTATGACAAATGCAAGCAAGCACCTAATAACAAATTTTGCCTGCTCTGTTGATGCATGAGTTCATATCACACATTTTTTAAGGTGAAATTCCAAAACAACAGAAAAATGGCGGAAAAGGCTGCCGTCACTGCCCCTTAATTCTCATTAATGATTGGTTGTTTCACCTTAGGTCCCAGCAATGAAAAATTTCCACTGCTAGAAATTCGACTCTAGATTCATCATTTTGCCACCTACCTTTTCCGTACGTTATCACCAACCAAGTATGACCATAATTTATCTGCCTCACCTAGTTTGGGTCCACTTTTTACCTCAAAACTCCCAAAAACTTCGTTTGAATTGGAGCCACCGAAAATTTGCTCTATGGATTCTTCTTCTTCCGAAAAATTACTCATCTTCTTCCAAACCTGAGCCCTACATGAATTCACTTAATTCTGCTCGTCTTTCTGGGCGGATCGGTTTGATATCACTTAGCACATAGTTTTTCGATAAAAACTTTCTGAAACACTGGTTTTGACGAGCCAATATATTACATTTTTATCACAATCTGCTAACTTAACTAGAACCCGAGCAACCGACTAAAAAAAACTATTGTAGTGTTTGTGTTGTGTGGTACACATCGTACACATCACTCTTTCAAAGTGTATGTGAATCATTTCATGAAACATCATTTCTCACTTCACATTTGAAAAAGGCACGCTAAAACAAAGTCTCGTGCCTCAGTTTAATTTGGCACAAGCCCTATCCAAAAGTGTATGATTCAGTGTGCAAAGTGTTGCCAACCAAATAAATCAGCAAAATTTACCCAAGCATTTTTTTTATTCTAATTTCAACCAAAACAAACATTTGGGTTTGGAAAAAACAGAGAACTGGCAAATATATATTTTTATGCTAAAAAAAAATATTTAGGCAGCATTCAATTGGCAAAAGAAAGCAATCAAAATAAAAAGAAACAACAAGGATTTTTAGTCACCATCGGCTTGGCCTCACTGCTATTGCAGACAGCCCAACTGTCAATAGAGATCTCCACGGATTCTCTCACGCACACCATGTTTCTGTGTTAGTATTTGTATTTAAAGTATTGTTTTGGTTTTGATCGATTGTGATTGGCTGAATTCCAAGCAGCTGATTTTGTTTACACTATTTTCACGCAGACATAGGCAAATCGAGTAGACAAGTCGCCTGTAAAAACCAGCTGTTTTCCACGTGCTCGTGGTATAACAAAGGACACAGCTGATTTTGACAGACGAATCATTCTACTCGATTTGCCTATGTCTGCGTGTAACTAAACTCCAAACTAACACACTCTCGCGCGTGGATATCTCTATTTGGAGGCGAAAACAGCGAAAACAGAGAGCGAACAAAAACATATCTCAGTAAACTGTCAAGCAGCTAAGAGCGAAGAAAAAATGAGCGGCGGAATCGACGGTGAAAAAGTAATTTTTTCCCACAAATCCGGCCACGGGAATCGGCTGGTCAAGTCCCCGAAAGAGCCGTTTCTTCGCCATGAGGAATCTCGGTAACGGTGAGTTTATTTATGGCAAGAAAATTCATTGCTGGCCGTTTAGATTGGAGGAGCACTTCGATCGTACCCATCGGAACAGGAATTCTAATGAAGATATTTTTAGATGACCCCGAAGCTGCTCTGTCGAAAATCCGTTCCAGCTGTGTGACGGTGACTCAATTTACACTCCAAACATCCGTTCCAGCTGTTCAATTCTGGTTCTTTATCGAGCGCAGATTCACGAGGCCCACGGGAGTGTGCCGTGTCCATCAAATTCAGATTGATTACGAGGAAATTTATACGAAACTTTAACCTCGGGAATCGGGAGGAACGGACGCGAACAGTTTCTATCTGTAGAATAATCATTATGGCGAACCTGTGCCAATACCGGTGTTCTCAGCCTGGTTAAATGTATACTTATCGAGGAGGAAAAGGACCTGTAACTTTTTGTCGGCCGGAAATCGCGGGATTCTCCTAGATAATGTTCGTGTGTACTAACGCACAAGCAGGTGAAATTCGTTGCCCCGTCGTAACCATCCTCAACGTGTGATTTGGTCGACGTGTGATTGGGTTGTTAAAATGTATTATTAAGCTAACGAAAAAGTTTTGACTACTAAAACCCATTCGAAATGATTCTTTTTGATAATCCCCTAAACCATATAAAAAAATATACGAATATTCAAAAAAGCAAAGCAATCCATTTTAATCCAGATATTCAATATAAAGAATTGATTAATAAGAGAGAACAAGAACCAAAACCTCAACCTTCCCTAAGTATTAAAAAATCACAGATTTTAAACTAACTTAATTTCTCAAATGAGAGCGTAGATACCAAGAAATCCGGCCATCGGGAACCTGCTACAACCGGCAGCATGTCTCTGCAATTTTTTTTTTATGAACTTCTACTTTTATAAGTGTATTTAGTGCTAAAATAAATACTGATTTTTTTGTTGTTTTTTTTATGTTTCGGATTTCCAGAACCGATCACATGGCCACACTAATTAATAACATTAATATTTAGGGTCAAAGTCAAAGTATACATACACAAATAAAACTGAAAGCGATTCGATTGGCTAAAATTGCAGGTGATGCCGTTCGTCTAAGATGGGGTCTTTTTTTATATTTTACCAGGTTCCCGGTGGCCACACAGACCAAATCCGGTTTCTCTAAAGAATCAGAGTCAAAAACAATTGGACGAAATACAAATCGCAATAACCTGTGTGCAAAATGGAGACAGAGCTAATCGAAGAAAAAAAAAATCACAAATCACTTCGTGCATCATCCAATTCCCACTACTAGATGAATTAACCATTTTGTAAATGTTTACTTTTGTTAGCAAACAAAACAAATAGATTTGTGTTTGATAAGTGTTTGTAAACAAGGTAAGGGTTGTATCGGTATGTGTGGCAGTATAACCAACACAAGCATTATGAAAATGATTAATGATTTCGATGATTGCTACCAAGAAGAAGAAGAGGAAGAAGAAGGCCAAATAGGTTGTTCTGGAATTTCACCTTAAGGTTAACCAATAATCTTTTGTGACATAAAAAATGTACCCATTTCCACATGATGATTTTACTGTTTTATAAGTTTTTAATGAATTCAAAAATAGTTTTGTAAACAAAATCAATTTAAAACACCTTTATGTTGTTCAACACATTTTTTAATGCATCAATTCATGACATTCCAACAAAAATCAGTACAATATTTACAACATTTCAACAATTGAAATCAAAAACACCTTAGAAAGCGTAATGGGCGTGGCTACCATCGTAGGCAACATGGGCAACCGTGGAGTGCGAGGCGATGGCCGGGGTGGCATGGGCGTAGGTGGCCACAGCAGGGGCAGCATGGGCGTAGGTGGTCAGAGCTGGGGCAGCATAGCTAACCTGCTTGGCAACGGTCACTGGAGCAGCATGAGCGTACGTGGCAACAGCTGGGGCAGCATGGGCGTAGGACAGAGCTGGGGCATAAGAACCAGCATAGGACACGGCTGGGGCAGCATGGGCGTAGGTAGAGATGGCTGGGGCAGCATAGCTGACCTGCTTAGCGACAGCAACTGGGGCAGCATGAGCGTAGGTGGTGACTGGAGCAGCATGGGCGTAGGTGGCAACAGCTGGGGTGGCATAACTGACCTGCTTGGCGTAGGACACAGCTGGAGCAGCATGAGCGTAGGTGGTCAGGGCTGGGGCAGCATAGCTGACCTGCTTGGCGTAGGTGGCAACTGGAGCGGCATGGGCATAGGTGGCGACAGCTGGGGTGGCATAGCTGACCTGCTTGGCGTAGGACACGGCAGGAGCAGCATGGGCGTAGGTGGCAACAGCCGGGGCAGCATAGCTAGCGTAGGCCAGCTTGGGGGCTTCGTTGGTGATGCGGGTATCAGACTTGCGGACGCTCGAGTATGGCGTGTCGACGGCCTTGGAGTAGTGAGACACGGTAGCATCATGGGAGCGGACAGTGCTCTCGTGGGTAGCTCCGATGGCCGGGGTGGCATAGCTGGCATGGGCAGCATAGGTCACCGGGGCGGCATGAGCGTAGCTGTTGTACGCCAATGGAGCAGCATGGGCGTAGTTGTTATAGGCCAGTGGGGCAGCATGTGACAGAGTGCTGTAGGACAATGGAGCTTCCTGCAGGTATCCAGCGCTGGCAACGGCCAGGGAAGCGAGGAAGACGACAAACTGGAAGAAAGTTTAGAACAATCATTAAAATCAATTCCAGACTTTTTTTTGAAAAGGACCTATAAGCTATTGTCTTTCATATGTTTATAGGACCTAATCAAAAAAAACATTACACTTCTCAACCAAAGAACTACCATACCTTGAATGCCATTGTCACTTGAGAGCTGCTCTGTACACTGTTGCTGAAGTCACTGGGATCAATGATACTGGTTTGTGACTCGCTTCAGAATATATAGCAAATTAATTTTACAGAAAGCAATCCAACAAAATCAACGAACCTTGCCGCAGCGGAAAGACTAGAGGTGAAAAGCGAAAAATACGTCACTAAAACCCGAGTAGAAACAGCTGACGGTAACAACAAGCGCATATGTGTACACACGATTGCAAACCATCCCCCAAACCTCGAAAAGTTGCTCCATGAGAGCCTGCTGTAAAGTTCGTATCCTTGAGCAATGGAAACATCCTGGCAACTTTGTCACAACAAAACCTCGAATTGTAACAAATTGCAATTCAGGAAAAAAAATAAACCGGCCCCTCGAACCAAGCCTTTCTCTTCCATCGGTGAAACTGGTTCCAGTTCCTGCGAGCTGGACCCCGCAGGAAGATCATAACCCTGAACTACAACAGCCATCATCTTAATTGGAGAGTGCGCAGGCCGCGGGCCAAAATAACGTGCTAAACGACTTATCAAAAGATACGGCCAATTACTCTCACACGCGAGACACACACGACTGCGCGAATAAACAAGCGAGTTTTTTTAAGTTACTAGCTTTTGGAGCTTGTTTGTTTAGATGGAATTTGATACCCTGTTTATTTTTAGGATTAGCTGAATCAAGTTACAGTTTTGCAAACATTCAATTGTTATAATAATGACTTGAGGTCATTATTTTGGGCTGTCTAATCAATCCATAGTGGCAGTGCGTGGCTGAATGGTTACGCTGTCCGCTTTGTAATTGGATGATTCTGGGTTCGATTCCCATCTGCTGCAACCTGTAAAATGTCGATCCCGGCCTTGGTTGTTGTTAGGCCGTTAAGTCATTCCAGGTGTAGGAGTCGTCTCCATGCCATAAGTACAAACAACACCCCAACTCAAGCCTACTCCGGTGGAATCGCTGGAGGCGGTTGGACTCGCAATCCAAAGGTCGTCAGTTCAAACACTAGGGTGGAAGGTTCCTTGGAGTAGAAAGAGGTTTGGGTACTCTCCCCATTCAAGCCTTCGGACTCCTACAAAGAAAAAAATGATGGTAATATTCATCAGGAAATGGTGACAGATTGTGTGGCAAAAAAAAATATTGATTTTACCCCAGAAAATGATGAATTTTTATCAGTTTTTGATGAATAATCATCAGGTTCACATTTTTACACATTTTTTATGTAATATTACTCAAAAAAAGAGTAATATTCAACCTACCAAATTTTCAACATTCCAAAATTCAACTTTTTTTTCTGTGTAGGTTCGAGCAGAAACTTGCAATAGAGACCACAAAAGACCCGGGGGTCGTTAATGTGGATGGTTTGACTTTTTTGATAAATCCATATTAGGATGAACAAAAATTACTTATTGGCGGACATTCAGGAGCTTGTTTCGGTAGGCGTACTGAGCCCAAATCATCCATGAGCATCAATGGATTAATGATAACCGAGTTTGCCAATATTGATCAATATTTTACGTATAAATCATTCAGAGACACTTTTGTTATAAAATTACACGTTTTCCTACAACAAAAATAAAAGTAATATAATTATGATTTGTTTTCTGCGTAAAAAAAATATTTTTAATTTGAAACATGTGTAAATATAAAATGAGCAATGAAAAAAAATCAGGTGACAAAACATTGTTTCATGTTTGTGTGATATGTTTTTTTCAAGTAGTAAAATAACACTCTGCATTTTCCATGAGACTTTTTCTTGTAGGTATAATTAACAACACATCTCTTCAAAATTTCACAATTCGACATACGATTGACGTCCAACATGCAAAATCAAATTTGAAAACTAGTCTACATTTTTTGATAATGTGCACCGTTTTCAAGTAAAAGGCAATTTTAAATGTAAATTTTTCGAATAGTGTTTCATGAAAGAAAAGTACCCCTGAACTATTTATAGAGTTTTATTTGAAAAAGTCCTATAAGCTGTGGGATTCTCTATGTTTGTAGGATTTTCTTTTTTCAAATTCAACTCTAGATTTGAACTAGGATGATCGGTTTACAGCCCCCTAAAGGGTACCAAAATTTTCGTAATTAAAAGACGCAACTTTTGGTACCATAACATCTATAAGTCATCGCTGAAATTTTGAAGTTATCGCAGTTTTAGTGAAAAAAGTCGATTTCTTGCCGTTTTCGTCATTTTCCCATTTTTGCGCGTGGCGCGTTGAAAAATCCAGTTTTTATTTTCAAAAAATCGTATCTCAGAGTATCGAAAACATAACTTCACCATTTTTTGATATGTTATGTGAAATTTTCCGAGGAATCCGATAAAAATATTTTCAGACATAGGCTCTTTGGTCCCGAGACCTTCAAAACAGCATTTTAAGTTTTCATACGACCTTTTCGAAAGTTAAGCTAGATTTTTGAAACTTGTTACTATTTTTCCCAAATAGCCAAACTAATCACCTGTCTTTTGCGTCTAGGACAGCTAAAATCGGATGAAATGGCGCGGAGATATGATTTTTTGAAAAAAAGTGGTTTTTGCGAAAATCGACGAAAATTGCCATTTTTCGAATCACCCTAACACGGCGTAGGTCACCCTAATGGCCAAACAAAAAAATACGGGTCTAATTATTTTGGCCAAGGATCCCTCAGAAAAAAATTTAGCTCGATCGGAGAACTTTTTTTTCGAATCATGCTGTTTTCGTGGGGAATTGCTGTATATATGGGTTTGGCAAATGTCCACAATCCATACATTTTTTTTTGTATGATCATTTGTCCAGGAAGGGGGGCTAGAGATTTCAAAAAAAAAGTTACCACGTGGTTTATGGATGGTCCCTTTGACACTTTTGAGTTTGTACCTCGTTGGTTTGACAAAGGTAAACTAAAAAGTGTCGAACTGTCACTTTTTACACGGGACTCACATTTACTATCAAATCAAACGTTTGGTAGTGTGTGTGAACTCCGTGTAAAAGGGGTGTCACATTAAAAAGTGACCCCATTCGCTTCACAACAATTGGTGTCAAACCATCGGGGTTTGAGTGTATTATGGAAATTTAGGTAGCTTATAAAAAAATTAGATCAACACAATGTTTTATTCTAACAGTTTATTAATCTCCAACATCACTTTTCGATCGGCCAATACTTGCATTGCCACTCTACACTTAAGACAAGGGCAATGAGCTCCAGACCATAACAGTACAAAATACAAAAAGACCAAACAATTTCAGAAACATTCTTCCAATTCCAATTGAGCAGGTACATTCAGTCTTAAGTTTCCTTGTTGGACGCATTAGAAAGCGTAATGGGCGTGGCTACCGTCGTACGCAACATGGGCGACCTCGACCGCCGGCGAGTAGGTCAGGGTCTTGGTGGCATGGGCGGCCACAACCGGGGCGGCATGGGCGTAGGTGGTCAGAGCGGGGGCAGCATACGAGCGCGGGTAAGACAGGGCAGTGGGGTAGGAGCGGGTGTAGGACAGAGCAGGAGCAGCATGGGCGTAAGACAGAGCAGGGGTAGCATGGGCGTAGGTGGCGACTGCTGGAGCAGCATGGGCGTAGGTCGTCAGAGCTGGGGCAGCGTAGCTAGTGTAGGCCAGCTTGGGGGCTTCGTTGGTGATGCGGGTGTCGGACTTGCGGACGCTCGAGAACGCGGTATCGACGGCCTTGGAGTGGTGCGACACAGTGGCGTCGTGTCCACGGAAGGTGCTCTCGTGGGTAGCTCCGATGGCCGGGGTGGCATAGCTGGCATGGGCAGCATAGGTCACCGGGGCGGCATGAGCGTAGCTGTTGTACGCCAATGGAGCAGCATGGGCGTAGCTGTTGTAGGCCAGTGGGGCAGCATGCGACAGAGTGCTGTAGGACAATGGAGCTTCCTGCAGGTATCCAGCGCTGGCAACGGCCAGGGAAGCGAGGAAGACGACAAACTGGTGGAAAGTTTAGAACAATCATTAGAATCAATTACACTTCTCAAGCAAAAATCTACAATACCTTGAACGCCATTGCTACTGGAGAGTTGGAATGTTGTACGCCGATGCTGAAGTCACTGGGATCAATGATACTGATTCACTTCAAAACTTCACATTATATAGTAATTGTCCATCTTAAGGAACCTAGAACAAATTCGGAAAGGACACCCCAGTCAACAATACAAAGTTCTTGGGATCACCTTCACTAAAGGGAGATCTCCGCTTACATGAAGCTCGCATCCAGTAAAATCTCCAAGTACCCATGACATATAGAACTACATGGCAGTCAACCTTTCCAGCCAAGGTGGCGACGCAATGAAATTAAACAAACTGGATTTTTTTCATGCAGTACCGTTGCTCGATATTGTTGCCAGGCCCACTTCTTATTCGCACAATAAGTCCTTACATCCAATCCAGTTTCAAGATCCGAAAGGGGCCCGACTCCGGCCAATCCAATCCAGAACGAATTTGTTCTTTTTCAGTTGTCAACAGAACTCTGGAAAGGTTGCAAGAAGTTGAAAGTGTCGGTCCCCCAAAAAAGTGGATTATTTAATTAGTGTACCAATCAGAACGATTCGTCAAGTTCGGAACGAGGAAGCATTAATTAAGCCTATGCTAATTTTTTTATTGACTTGCGTTTTATACGATTTCCTAGTGCGTTTACAGTCCTAATGAAGTTGACACAGGCTTGCCAGCTCCAAAAAAAGTCAAGCAGAACACTATGGCATTTTATAAGCCCGTTAACCTCACATCGCGGATTTGAATGATCGCCCAAGTAGTAGTTTATCAAGAACATGAACTCCGCGCGGAAAGATTAATCATGGTGCCGTGGGCGCGCGCGAGCTATTTTTTTTTTTGTTTTGCATCAGCTGTCTCCCCCTATATGTCAAAACCGCGACCAGCACACGCGAATCATTTGAACTTTTTGGTGTTGAGTGTGCAATAAAGTTTTGTTTTTTTTTCGTTCTCTGCCACGCCACACCGTTTTTGTGCGATTTGCCTAACCATTACCTGCCGGAGGTATGGATTTCATATTTCATATTTGGCCGTTTGGGCTAATAACAGTAATTTATTGGGACGGGTTTTTTTCTTCTTGTTTTTTTTTTCTTTTTTTCTTTGGTCTTAAGTAGCTCGGTAGCCTCCAGATGGATACTTCCCCAAAACATTTTATTACCATTCGAAGGATTGATATCAGTATATCAATGGTGTAATCTTGGGTCATAATTTGAGTAGCTCCGATGCGCTAGTAAAAAAATGTGTGGAATGTTAAATAATAATTTGCAATTAATTTATTGTATTGTGTTTTCAATTAGAGTTTTTTTTTTAATTCAGAGATTTTTTTCGAAATTTTTAATTTTGCATTTTTGCATCAGGCTTTTTGCATAATTACATAGAAACAAAACGATGGTAATATTCATCAGGAAATGGTGACAGATTTTGTGTCAAAAAATGTGTAATATTAGGTACATCAGAAACTGGTGAATTTTCATGAATATTCATCAGGTTCACATTTTTACACATTTTTTAGGTAATATTACTCAAAAAAGAGGTAATATCCGTAGTAACAGTTCAATAGGGCGAATCTGCGTTTATAAACAATGAGTCTATCCCTCTCTTACCTTACGTGAACTGTCACTTGAGCAAAAGGGATAGACTGCTTGTTTACAAACGCAGATTCGTCCTATTGAAATGTTACTACGGATATTCAACCAACCAAATTTTCAACATTCCAAAATTTAACTTTTTTTGCTGTGTAGTTTAAACAATTATGTTCAAAATCTGTTTTTTGGTGAAGGATTCTCTGATCGATTGGTGTCTTCGGCAAAGTTGTAGGTTATGATTAGGGCTTTTCAGATAAAAAGATGCACGGAATTTTAACTGTTTTATTTGACATTTATTTTTACTAAAAGTGTAATTCCCAAAATAAGTTATTATAATTTTCAAAATTTTTGAATAGTGGACTAAAAATCGATAAAGTTCTGGTACCGGAATTATTATTAAAAAAATAGATTTTTGTAAAACATTCAACATATAATCATGAATAATTTTATAACTTATTTAAATGCAAAATAACATTTGAAATCAACAATAACTCCACATGTTTTGGATAAAGACAAGTAATAGGCATTATCAGGTAAAAAATGTTGAAAAGTGTTCATTTTTTGGCAATATTCAAAAATAAATATGAAAAAAATGCAATTAAAAAATATGACCGATAAGGTTAAAAAAAATCCTAAATTTTTCCATTAACCTTCTACTGCCCAGATTTTTTTTCTCGAATTTTGTTATTTTTCCCGTGTTCAGGAAGTCATCTTGAGCAACTTTTGTTCTACGAAAAACTTTACTTCTCTTGTTTTATGTTTTTCTTTTCTTATTTTTTAGTATTTTGATTTGCTTTGATCTTGTTTAGTTTATGTTTATTTTTGGTAGTATTTGGCATATTCTACCACCTCATATTATTGCCTTTCCAATTTTTTCATGTTTTTACAGTCACTTTTTCATTTTTGTTGTTTTTCACATTTTCTGCAACAGAACGGCACCATTATCATTTAAATTGTAAAAAATGCGTAGACTCATAGGACACTACAAAAATTACTGAATACGCATGCAGTAGACTATAAAATGGTAGAAAGTTTTCAAAAAGCAAACAGCAATTCCCCAAGAAAACGACATTTTTCGAAAAAAAAAGTACTCTGATCGGTCTCAAAAATTTTCAAGGGGTTCCTTGGTCGAAATAATCAGACTCGTATTTTTTTGTTTGGCCATAAGGGTGACCAACGAAGTGTAGGGTGGTTAAAAAATTGCAATTTTCATAAATCATAACTCCGCGCCATTTCAACCGATTTTAGCTGTCTTGGACGCAAATGAAATTTTCGTAATTGAAAGCAACTTTTGGTTTAAGTTTTAAATGTTTTACTACGATTTCATATTTTTTTTTGTTTTACACGCGGCGCGTCAAAACCCCCAGTTTTTATTTTCAAAAAATCTAATCTCGAAAGCTTGTAATTATAACTTTACCATTTTTTGATATATTATGTAAATTTTCCCGAGGAATCCGATAAAATGTTTTCATACAAAAGTTTTGATCCCGAGACCCTCAAAACAGCATTTGAGACGACCTACAACCTTTTCAAATGTCAGACTAGATTTTCGAATAACATTATGTTTCCTTCAAAGCCTATATCCAATAACCTTCCATTAGCGGCCAAGGCAACTAAAATCGGCTGAATTGGCGCGGAGTTATGATTTTTTTGAAAATATGTTATTCTGCGAAAATCGACGAACAAGGCCAATAAAAAAACATGGTTCTAATTATTTCAAGTAAAAAGTGTTCTAATTTGGCTCAAATTTGGCATGGAAGTTCCTTGGGCAAAATATTTAGATTCGTATTTTTTTGTTTCGTGATAAGGGTGATCTTATCCAAAATAGGGTGGTCCAAAATTTGCATTTCTTTAATAATTTTCGTAAAAAACTAATTTTTCTAAAAATCTAATCTTCGGAACGGCAGAAATAGAAATTTTAGCTCGCCACGTTTCAAAAGAAAGGGGATTAGCTGGGCTTTAAATAAAATACACATTTTAAAAACATAGCCGAGTACACTTACCGATCAAATGAAAACTTTGTTTGCTGATTTGAAGGTCTCTGGACCAGGGAGTTCATAGCTGAAAATATAATCCTTAGTTTTTTCAGAATGTTTTACGTAACGTAACGTGGATATTTCCATTAACACTATTCTGAGACATGATTCTTTTAAAAAAATATCGAAATTCATTATAATATTTGAACATAAAGCACCATGCGTCTGAGGAAAATGTACTAGAAATTCTTTTAGATGGATAAGCTTGGTACTTTTGATTCGATTGATATACCGAAAAATCGTATCTCAGAATCCTGTTAATGCATATTCACCATTTTTGGATATGTTACTTAAAACAATTAGAAAAAATCTAGAAAAATATTCTCAGCTGTTAGCTCACTTTAGGTGAATTCACCAGTGATAACATTCTATATCCGTCAAAAAAAACAATCCAGTTTTTTGTGCTTCCAGAAGTTGACCCTTGCCAAATTTTTGGCACAAACGCTCTGAACCCTTCCCCGTGATAAATTACGCGGTGACAAAGGTGCCCCGAAACGGAACATTTTTTTCCCCCCTGAGACGGATTACCTTTTACGGTCTATTATGGGCTTTTGAGGTAGACACCTTAACCAGTTCCTGCCTGACAGCATCGGCAGCCCCGGCGACGACGAACGCCAACGGGGGTCTAACCTTGCCCACAGTTTGGGCCGGTTTATTGCGACTTCGGAACGCACATTTGATGGCTGAAATGTGTGTGATTTTTTTTTTAATTTTAAGATCGGCTAGATCAACCACCTGAAGGAAGGAAGGAAACTCGTAATTTGTCTCATTCGGGGTCTAAATATAACTTAAATATATCAGAAATCGTTAGGTTTGGGATTCGGAGACGGAGTTGGGCTGAGGTTGAAGCCAAAATTTTGGCACAATCATGTCAAGACATCGGAGTGGTAACAGCAGTGGGTCAGAACTCAGCGTGAGTCATCACACTGACAGATTTTTTTATAAAGTGCTCAAGCCGTTTAACCAGGTGGATAAATTGGCAGCCATAACTGGATTTTACTTAATTCCCATAACCTTGAAAGGGAAATGTCGTTATGAAAATGTTTAATGACAGTTTACTTAACAGCACTACCGAATTCGAGCTTCACCTGAAAAATAAACTTTAAAAAACAATTTTTAGGTTTTAAAAAACTTTTTAAACAATTTGGTTTGGAATTCGACTTGTTTAATTTCACTTTACTAATGGGCTATAGGCTGAAAATTCTAGGTTAAAAAAACCGTAATGACAACTTTACAAGTGTCTCACGCCTATAATTACCAATGCTAACAAGAAAACCACTTTAGCATTACCATAACGGCAGCAAAACTTCTGCAATTAAACAAGATTCACTGACACATTCCTATATTTACATGAAGTAGGTGGAAAGCACCGAGCACACAGTCTTTACAGCTCGATCGAGATAGGAGGCCTCAACTCTCAAGAACTCATTTGCAATTATTGCTTTTTAAATGTCACCTCTCGCGTTATAAGGTTAAGCGTTCAATATTAATACAGTCTTTAAAAGTAGAAAGCAAGCGAGAAATAAAAGTGGAAAAAAATGCATGAAACACGTCGTTAAATTTAGACATTTTTGGCTATGGCGAGGTGCATTATCGCCCCAAAACTTCTCATGAAAATATTAACGGCTCCTTTATGCTTTATTTGTACACTTTCGATAAAAATAAATAATAAGTATCTTAATCCAATTGACGGACTGCCGGCGGCACCATTCGGCTATCCCTCAAGTAGCCGGTAAAATGACACAGTTTTTTACGTTTTCCATTAAAAATTCCAACCTACTCACTTTAAGGTTATCTTGATTTCGGTGACTTTAAGTACAGAATTTTGGAATAATTGCAGGCGCGAACCTCGCATGAACTGTCCAGTATTGGAGCCTGGCCACTTGGCGGGGACAATCCGCTCGTGCGCGCGACCTTGATGGAAATGATTATTCATGCTTTCGAAAAAAAAAAAAGTTTCAACTCCCAAAACCGAGAACCGGTACTACGCACAATCAAGAGGGGGCCGGCCGCCCTGGTTAACGAAAAAAATAATCAACGGCTATTTCTTGGTTGGCGGCCAATTTTCGAATCTACTCACACACGCACTTTGCAAGTGTGGTTGCTTGTTTGGGTAGATCCCGCAAAACCGAAACCTTAAAATGTGAACTGTGAAATTGGAGCAACTTGCACGGTTCAGCTGTTCCGAGTTATTTTGGTGGCTTTTTGGAATGGCTCACGAAAAAGATTTTAATTGAGGGTATTTGACCTTGGAAGGCAAAAGCGATGGTAAAGTTTGACAGCTATTTTTTATTCAGTTTAAATATTAAAATGCTAAAAGTGTTTGAAGCAGTATTTTCTTATTCAATGACGTCACCCTGTCGTCTCTTATTATTTGTTTTCAGTATTATACTGCAAAGAAAAAAACGCTGCGCAGTTTGAGCTATTTTATTTTAACATCTCTGTAAAATGCTCTGTAATGCTATTTTATTTTAACATCTCGGTTTTGCACTGCCTCGGTTTTGATTCGTTTAGCTGCCTCGGTTAAGCATGGTCCAGTGCTTAACCCTCTACTGCCCAAATTTTTTTTTCTAATTTTTTTATTTTCCCCTGTTCAGGAGGTCATTTTGAGCAAGTTTTGTTCTACGAAAAACTATACTTCTCTTGTTTTATGTTTTTCTTGTTTCATTTTTAGTATTTTAATTTGCATTTATTTTGTTTAGTTTATGTTGTTATGTGTTAAAAAATGCGTAGAGGCATAGTCTGGGACACTAGAAAAAATACTGCATATTTATTTTTACTTAAAATATAGGAAAATTTTAGTGAAAAATACAGCCAAATTTGACCCCTAAAAAAATACATTTTAAAAATCATTGACAAAGTCACATAAAACAAGTAAAACTTCCAACTCATAAATATTCAAAATTTTTAAGAGTTCTTCTTTCCAATGCTTTTTAAAGATCAAAAATTGGTTGAAAATTTGATTTTTGGCGGTTTTTAAAATCGAAGCCCGTCTAAAGGCGGGGTTAGGTTGTAGAGGGTTAACTGAAGCACAGAGCTTATGGGATTCTGGCTATATGGGAGACATTGGCTTTAATCGTATGAAAAATCATGCAAACATCAAAAAATTATAGTGTTTTGGAATCGGGATGATGTCAGCTATCCATTAAAATTATAATTTCTTAAAAAATTTAACAAAAATACGTATTTTTCCATTACTTTGTAAATGCAATGTTTCTCGAAAAAAATACTCAAAAAAAATTTCATTTAATATGAGTATCAAATGATTGGAATTTGTTCATACATTTCGAATGTAAAATCGTTTTTTTTAACACTAGTTTTTTTTACTAAACTACGTATTTTCGAAAAAAATACTTAAAATTTCAGTTTTTACAACATGGGTATCAAATGATCGGGATTTTTTCATACATTTTGAATGTAAAAACAACATATTTTTAAATACTCAAATTTTCACGAAACTACGTATTTGCAAGAAAAAAATACTCAAAATTTCAGTTTTTACAACATGGGTATCAACCGATCAGGATTTTTTCATACACTTCGAATGTTATAACAACATTTTTTTGAAAATACTAAAAAAAAACACAAAACTACATATTTTTGAAAAAATACTCAAAATTTCAGTTTTTACAATATGTATATCAAATGAACAGGATTTTTTCATACATTTCCAATATAATAGCAATTTTTTTTTAAATACTCAAAATTTTCACAAAACTACGTATTTTCGAAAAAATACTCAAAATTTCAGTTTCAGTCAAATCTGAAATTTTGAGTATTTTTTTCGAAAATACGTAGTTTTGTGAAAATTTGGATATTTTCACAAATTTATGTTATAACTTTTGAAGTGCATAAAAAATCCCGATCATTTGATACCTATCTTGTTAAAAATTGATATTTTGATGATTTTTTTTAAATACGTAGTTTGTGCAAATCTTTCGAAATGTATGAAAAAACCCTGATCGTTTGATACCCATATTGTAAAAACTGAAATTTTGAATATTTTTTTTTCGAAAATAAGTAGTTTTGTGGAAATTTTGAGTGTTTAAAAAAAATGATTCAGCATTCGAAATGTATGAAAAAACTGATAATTTGATACCCATATTGCAATAACAATATATTTTTGGTTTCCTTAGAGAAAAAAATATGCATTTCCAAAATACAGGAAAAATACGTATTATTGAGAAAATTTTCATTAAATTATAATTTTAATGGATAGCCGACATCATCCCGATTCCAAAACACTATAATTTTTTTATGTTTGCATGATATTTCAAACAAAATATTATTTCTGTTATTTTACTTTTGATGAATTTATCGATTAGTTGTGTAGTTTTAGGATGTTTAAAGACTTATGTACTTTGTTTCAAAGATATTTCATCAAATTAAATTTCTAATATCTCAGTGAAAATAGGACATATATAATTGCTTATTTGTGAGGTTTAATAAACGTTGTTTAAAATGTTGCTCTTGATTTACAGACTAAATAATGCAATTTAGTTTTTTAACCAAAATTTTTGGGATTGTTTTTCTTCAATTGTTGAAGACATCAAAATTTTATCTCGCAATCTACGCTTTCTACGACTAGGAGAACAGCATCTAATTCCAGCGTGTCTCTTATGTTGTTATATCAGCACTTTGACATTCGATTACAGCTCATTAAAAGCGCTTTTAACTGAAATCGAGTAATAAATAGCTCAATAAGAAGTGAACAAGCAAGTTTTTATCAAAAGTTGTACAAAATTAGTTGTCTAAATAGTGAAAATCAGCTAATTGGAGGGAGTTAGGAACGAGCTTGTGAATGTTAAAAATTACTTCCATTTTAATATTCCTGAAAAGTTTGGTTTGCTGAAATACCCTAATCATGAACCACCCTAATTTTCAACCAAGCCAAAAGTTGCCCTTTTTCCATTGCTCCAAAACTGCACCATATCTTTCGGCCGACAACGGTTGGCTGTCATGGTGTTGAAGATCTTCTTTTGTGAAGTTGATTTTATTCCTAATTATCGATTTCTTTGCAACCTGAACCATCATGGTCTGAAATCCACTAAAATCACAAATTCCAAGCAAAGGAAAGGGTTCCCGGCGAACTTTTAAAAATGTTTAAATATTTTCTTGCAAAATGTTAAAAGGTTAATTCAGGTCAAACTGCAATAAAACCAAACAGAAAAATGCCATTGTTGTCCGAAATCAATCAACCGCTTTACCCTTTATTCGCAGAAATTCCCACACCACTTAGCAAAAAGGTACCTTACTGTCGTCGTCATGGAATTGCGTGACCTCCTCCCAGCCGAAGTAAATCACTAAGGTGGGCTAGGTGAGCTTAACGGTGCAAAACGGTACCCAGGCTAGTTCCACAGACCCCACCAACCAATAAAAGCAAATCGGTTTGACCGGCTAAAAAAGGACATCACACCCCAGCAGCAAACCGAAAATTAACTCCACCACCGAGTGCTTTGGAGGTTGGTTGAACCAGTTTCTCCGATTTTCTTTCAGGTGGCCACACGACGGCCCCTCAAATTGCGGCGAGGGGTCACCAGAAGAAGTTGTTCGCGACACTTTTTTCGGCGTGTCCTTCGCGGCAGCTAGTCGTTGTTGTGCGAGTTCATGCGTTCAAGTTGACTTACATTTGCTTGTTTGCTTTCGGAAACTTGATAAATTACCTTAACCTGTTAACCCTTTGCTCTTCAACGTATGTTTGGTTGCTGCTTGTTGAATTTTCTCGTGTTCAAGGAGATATCAACTAATGATCTCGGTAAACTTTTCTAGATTTCTATAGTCTCGCCAAGGGTTACCTCTCGTTGGTGTAAAGTCATTGACATTCGGACCCGTAACGTAATTACTAGGCCATTGTGCAATACGAAACATTTTAATCGACCTGGGCTCGTGTCGCACACAAATGTGTCAACAGATATTTTGGTCCATTTCGGCGGGGCGGCCCATTGCGCAAGAGCAGGTTTGTATTTTCGTTAGACAGTTGACACAATTTGGGACCACGGACACGGCTTCTGATTATGGGCGGTAGTCCCACGAGATGGATTCAGTTGTAAACATATTATTCAGTATGTAACAAGTCGTGACGGGGAAACAGCCACGGCTGTTGTAAAGGACTTAATACTGGCTGGCGGTTTCTTTTTGAACGTCCACGTGAAGGTCAGTAATGGTGTGGTTTCTCGCTGTCGGACCGCCAGGCGTGTCCAGCGAAAGAATCGATGAATGGCGGCAGGTTTGCTGATCTGCAGGCTGATATGATGAAATTGACAATGCCTAAGTTTGATGTCGAAGAAGGGGTTCGTGGTCCGACCGGTCGGACAGTCGCCGAGTTGTCTGGAACAGTTAGATCGTGCATGTCGAATTGTAGCAGAATAGAATGGAAATCGGATCCGTCGAAATGTGACCAGGAATGTTGGAAGCATTTGTTTTTCGCAACAATAAAAAAAAGGTTTCTTTTTTAAGAATTTATAAAAATTTACTTAAGGATTTTTTTTTCCAAAAATAGACTAAACGTTGTATAATTTAATTTGGATTGTACACGAAAAAAAAGAGTTCTCAAAATCGTTGACAAGCGTTCATGAAAATGGGAACGTCGAACCAAGTGTTCAAATCCCATGGTACGATTTTGAAAAACGTACTTTGTTCGTGGTTCCCATTTTCATGAACGCTTGTTCACGATTTTGGGAACTCTTTTATGGAAAGTTAATTAATTTTATTTTAACGAATTGAATTCCCATGCCATTTTTAGACATTTCTTAATACAATTTTGCGAGTAGAACATACAAAATAATTATGTTAACATATGAAAAATCTTTATATTGTGAAATAATTTATTGATCTATTTAGTTTCTTCAGCAAAGCTTTTCAAGTCTAGCAGTTTATTTTTTTTTTTTCATCGTTTTTAAAATAGAACATAGGCCACACCCTTTTCCAACTCAATCCAAGTCGAACTTGTCATTCCCATTTGTCAATTAGAATTAGTTGATTTGAATTATTCCAACAAAACTAATGTAAATTTCCAATGAATCTAATATAAATATACATCTTTTATCATGATACCTTTCGGTACATGATAAATAATGTAAATTTACAGGAATATTTTTATCTATGTAGTAAGGAAAACCAGCAAACATAGTACAAAAGAGCACAGAGGCATCGAACTATTGGTTCAATTTTTATTTTAAAAATAAAACGATATAATTTGGGAAACACACAGTAAACATTTTCTAGAGCGAGCCAATAAAATTTACTCTTTCAAATATTTTTTTTTTCAAGAGCTTGATAAATAATAATAATTGAACCTGAAAAGATAAAAATCTACACGAATACAAATCCTGCATGCAAATCTGGTAACTTCATGTTGTCGAATTTGTCAACATTGGAATTTTTTCTAAAATCATCAGCATTTGTTTGTATCTTGGGAAAAGTGTTGTCGAATTTGAAATCATTTAAAACTAAATTGAAAAAAAAACAAAAGCAAATCTTATACCTATCTTTAGTAAGAAAGGCAAAAAAATGAATTTAAGGATGGAATTTAAAAAAAAATGATCAGTAAATTACTCAAATGTTTTTTTAACGTCGAAAATCGGCTGAATAGTTACTGAAATTTATTTTCCGAATATTGGACACTTTTAGTTGACATTAAAAAAACGGTCCTATTTGATTTTTTTTTTCTATCAGAGTCAATACCTCAACATTGATTGTTCCAATGCTCTAATCCTGGGCTCCAATCTTCAATGTTTTTGAAACAAATTTATAGATTTTTTCCAAACATTGAAAACAAATTATTTTCAATGATTGTCTAACTTGATCATGACTTCTAATGGTAAAAAAATACTTGAAAAAAATATTGAATGAAAAATAAGTAAAAAACTTTCGATTACAATTACGATGTTGAATCGATTTCACTTTATTATATTGGTTTAAGTCCCCTTTATTAAATAAACAACAATACACCTCAGATTTTTTTTTTTATTCAAAAAATCACAAGTTGGGCGAAACAATTTTGGTCACTTGCAACAGACCAAAAGACGTCTTATAGTAATCTAAAACATTTTCAATTTTTTTAAATGGTATTTTTGCGCAAATTGATTTTCCAAAGTAAAAAGTGAAACATAAAAAAAATCATGGTGCAACCGTTATTTCTCTAACCCATAACAAAAACTATGCCAAAGGCTGGTCGATAAAAAAAATTGCTTTTCGAGATACAGTTTTTAAACATTTACTTAGCGTTCTTGTCACAGTCACAGAAAATTTCTCTTATGAAGATAACTTCACAAAGAGTAGGATAATCGTTTTGAAATAGATATAATAAATTTATTAGTATTTTTTAAATTCAAAATAAAGCATCTTTTAAAATTTTGTGATTTATTTGACTCACTTTTGAGGTAAGGCCATTTCTAAATTAATTTAAAAAAATTGTACATCAACCCTGTTCATGTCAACCTTCAAAATTTCAGAGCAAAAATTATTAAAAAAAATGGAATAAACAAATTTTTTGTTGACTTTTGAGTATTTTTGGATACCCCTGACAAAAAAAAACCTTTAATCCTTTACGCCTTTATCGATCTGTAGTTCCAAAACTGAAAAAATGCTTGAAAGCTTTCACGGTATGGAGGAAACAAAATATTATAAATCGAAAACACCCATGAGAGATTTACACGTAGAAAGTTGTGTTTCACCTTCATGATTATTAATATGTTCAATTCAAAATATTCTATCGGTGAAAATTGCGTTTTTCAGAAAAAATGTGTGTTCTCATATACCATAGGAGGAGGTGCATGGTGGCTCAAGTAAATTTTAATAATTTGTTCGTAAGCCTTATTACATGTTTTGTTTCAAAATGTTTTACAATTATTTTACCTTTGATAAGCATAAACTTTCAAAAAAAATATTTTTTAATCGAATTGTTCAATTTTTATTTAGTACCAGGCGTCTCCATTAGTATTAAAATACACATTTTTTCTGAAAACGCAATTTTTACCGATAGAATATTTTGAATCGAATATATTCTTAATAAGGAAGGTGGAACTCAATTTACTACGTATAAATCTCCCAAGGGTGTTTTCGATTTATAATATTTTGCTTCCTCCATACCGTGCTTTAAATTCAATTAAAATGAAAATAACGGTTTATTCAATGTAAGATAAAACAAAATTAAATAAAATTAATGTTGCCCTAATTTTTTAGAACATTTTTTGAGACAGGTGAGAACACTTCAAGAGTTTTTTTTTTAATTGGTCCTTTAAACTACATTTTATTTTTTTTGCCTTCCGGGTGTTTTAAAGTTTTAAACACCGCCTTAAGTTAAAAAGCAAATAATATACATTTTGTTTTATTGGACCTTTAAAAAAAACCTTTAAACTTGATTTCATGAGCCTTAAGAAAGCTTCAAATTTGAAAATTGATAACAATACCAAGAACGTTGCATCTGATTTTAGTGAAGATTTATACTTTTTGAAATAAGGGCTTAGGGCTAAAATCCTCGTTATTGAAGGTTTACAATGAACCATCAACTATGATCAAGGATGTTGAATGTTGAAAACGAATATTTAAATTCAAACTTTATCACTTGACAAATCACCACACACCAGCTTCAACACAACAACAAATCACTTTATCAAATCAACAAATCAGCTCACGTCAAAGTATTCTAAAACAACCGAGCCCTCAACCATCAATATCTTAATCAATTTATTACACCCAAAATCCGCACCAAACATCTCAACCGCTCAACGGCAATAAAACGACACAAATGATATAGTTTCAACTCGGCTCAGCATTCCGAACGGCCCTTTGCCCGTTCCGTCTAGCCCCACAATTGGATCAATTATGACGCCCCAGCTGCCAACGACGACCCTTGCGGGCCAACCGCGTTTCCCCTTCCTCCACGAATCAATCAAAACTGGCGCGCAACAAACTCCGTCCCAAAAACCAACTTGTCACTGTGACGTTTGACCGCCGTTTGACGCCGAATGACGAAACCCTGCTGCCCGCCGTAGAAGTTTGAGTTTTGCAAATCAGGCCTCTCCGCCGGAGGTTTTACGTTTCAACCATGATTAGCTGAACTCTCTTTCGAGGACCCCGGAATCCGTCCGCGAGAACTTGTCCTCAACCGCCATCGAAAGCGAAAGTGTTGTTTCGGGGGGAGGTTTGTCTTTGACAAGTCTCTCGATTTGCTCTCTCTCGCGCGCCCAAGTGGTTGTTCTCCGGCCCGAAATACCCCCTTGAGGGAGTCGACTTGTGTATTTATCTTTAATGAAAATGGATTTTTTTTTCTACTCTCGCGGTCGTCGTGCTTCCTTTTGGCGGCTTCGCGAATTGTCGCGCGCCCTCTCGAGTAGGGGTTCTCTCCTCTTGTTCTCGGTCCTGTCACCTCCTCGTCGTGGCGTGGTTGCGTGTTCGGTAGAGAGATATTGTTCGACGAAGTCGGGTTTGAACCCCTCTGAACCGTAATGAGGTTTTGATATAAATATTGGACCAAGCCAACGAAACTGTATCATTGATCACAGTGACTTCAGTGTAGTAACACAGATTTTCCAGTATCAGCATAATGGCATTCAAGGTACGGGATCCTCAAGTGTTTTTTGGGATTGTGTTGAAGATTTTGGTGTTGCGGAAAACAGTGCAGTGTGACTAATCTGAGTTTCTTCCCTTTGTGAATCTTACAGTTCGTCGTTTTCCTGGCTTCGTTGGCGGTCGCCAGCGCTGGATACCTGGAGGCTCCAGTGGCGTACGCTCAACAGGCGCACTACTCGCCGGCTTCGGCTGTGAGCTACAGCTCCATCTCCCAGGCGGCTCCTCTGGCCAAGACCGTGGCCTACGCTGCCCCAGCTGTGGCGACCTATGCCCATGCTGCCCCAGCCATCGCTACCTACGCCCATGCCGCCCCGGTCGCCACCTACTCTCATGCCCCAGCTGTGGCCACCTACGCTGCCCCGATCCAGAAGTCCTATGCCTACTCCGCCCCGGCCATCGGCTCCACCCACGAGAGCACTGTCCGCTCCCATGATGCCACCGTGTCCCACTACTCCAAGGCCGTCGACACCCCATACTCGAGCGTCCGCAAGTCCGACACCCGCATCACCAACGAGGCCCCCAAGCTGGCCTACGCTAGCTATGCTGCCCCGGCTGTGACCTACGCCCATGCTGCCCCAGCTGTCGCCACTTACGCCCACGCCGCCCCAGTCGCCACCTACGCCAAGCAGGTCAGCTATGCCACCCCAGCTGTCGCCACCTACGCCCATGCCGCTCCGGTCGCCACCTACGCCCATGCCGCTCCAGTTGCCACCTACGCCCATGCCGCCCCAGTTGCCACCTACGCCAAGCAGGTTAGCTACGCTGCCCCGGCCGTCGCCACCTACGCCCATGCTGCCCCAGCTGTTGCCACCTACGCCCATGCCGCCCCGGTCGCCACCTACGCCCACGCTGCCCCAGTTGTGTCCGCCCACTCCACCAAGACCCTGACCTACTCTCCAGCTGTGGAGGTCGCCCACGTTGCCTACGACGGAACTCATGCCCATTATGGCTGGTAAATCGTTGATCACTGATCACTGAACCCAATGATCCTAACCTCCCCCCAACAAACAAATAAGAAATCTTTCCCCCTACCCCAACATAGATTTCCTATTTATTAGACTGTTGTTTTGTTAGCCGAAAAAATCGCACTCAGGTTTTTCTTCCCTCGGAAAGAAATTGCCATCCTGAGAGCGCATTTTATGTAAAAAGACCAATAAATTAAATACAAAACATAACTCCCAATTTTACTACAATATCACACCTTACCAACCCTGAAGATTATCATACGCAAGCCGAAACGTCAACCACCCATTATCCTCCCTCTTGGCACGCCACTGTCAAACCTACCAACTCACCACTCGATCGCAAGGTTAGCAACAACCCTGGATCGTTGCGCAACGTCCGGAACCCGTTTGAGTGCGTCTTACGTGGCGATCCAGTGCTCCATATCGAGCGTGCTCCACATCCTTGAACAAGTTATTAATTTTCTTCTTTGCTACACTTGTCAAAATAAAACAACAACGACGACAACCGCAAAAAACACGAACCAACACACTTCATGCTTTCGACGTGACCTTGCGCTACTTCTTGGGCGGCTTCTTGTTGTCCTCTCTTGCCTTTTCCCCCCCGAAGTTGACTTGATCCACTTGATCGAGTCGATTTTATTTGGTACGAGCAGGTTGATTTTACTCTCACTATCGGTCGGTTACTTTTATATGGGTTTACCTTGTACTTGCGTTTTTTTTTTTTGAGGACGCAGCGTGATGTCATCGTGACGAAAAGTGAAGACTCATACAAAGTAGAGCTGTCCATTCCAAGTTAAATAACATGAAAACAAAACAGAACAAAACTACATAATGTTTCTTGTTTCTTGTTTCTTGTTTCTTGTTTCTTGTTTCTTGTTTCTTGTTTCTTGTTTCTTGTTTCTTGTTTCTTGTTTCTTGTTTCTTGTTTCTTGTTTCTTGTTTCTTGTTTCTTGTTTCTTGTTTCTTGTTTCTTGTTTCTTGTTTCTTGTTTCTTGTTTCTTGTTTCTTGTTTCTTGTTTCTTGTTTCTTGTTTCTTGTTTCTTGTTTCTTGTTTCTTGTTTCTTGTTTCTTGTTTCTTGTTTCTTGTTTCTTGTTTCTTGTTTCTTGTTTCTTGTTTCTTGTTTCTTGTTTCTTGTTTCTTGTTTCTTGTTTCTTGTTTCTTGTTTCTTGTTTCTTGTTTCTTGTTTCTTGTTTCTTGTTTCTTGTTTCTTGTTTCTTGTTTCTTGTTTCTTGTTTCTTGTTTCTTGTTTCTTGTTTCTTGTTTCTTGTTTCTTGTTTCTTGTTTCTTGTTTCTTGTTTCTTGTTTCTTGTTTCTTGTTTCTTGTTTCTTGTTTCTTGTTTCTTGTTTCTTGTTTCTTGTTTCTTGTTTCTTGTTTCTTGTTTCTTGTTTCTTGTTTCTTGTTTCTTGTTTCTTGTTTCTTGTTTCTTGTTTCTTGTTTCTTGTTTCTTGTTTCTTGTTTCTTGTTTCTTGTTTCTTGTTTCTTGTTTCTTGTTTCTTGTTTCTTGTTTCTTGTTTCTTGTTTCTTGTTTCTTGTTTCTTGTTTCTTGTTTCTTGTTTCTTGTTTCTTGTTTCTTGTTTCTTGTTTCTTGTTTCTTGTTTCTTGTTTCTTGTTTCTTGTTTCTTGTTTCTTGTTTCTTGTTTCTTGTTTCTTGTTTCTTGTTTCTTGTTTCTTGTTTCTTGTTTCTTGTTTCTTGTTTCTTGTTTCTTGTTTCTTGTTTCTTGTTTCTTGTTTCTTGTTTCTTGTTTCTTGTTTCTTGTTTCTTGTTTCTTGTTTCTTGTTTCTTGTTTCTTGTTTCTTGTTTCTTGTTTCTTGTTTCTTGTTTCTTGTTTCTTGTTTCTTGTTTCTTGTTTCTTGTTTCTTGTTTCTTGTTTCTTGTTTCTTGTTTCTTGTTTCTTGTTTCTTGTTTCTTGTTTCTTGTTTCTTGTTTCTTGTTTCTTGTTTCTTGTTTCTTGTTTCTTGTTTCTTGTTTCTTGTTTGTTTCTTGTTTCTTGTTTCTTGTTTCTTGTTTCTTGTTTCTTGTTTCTTGTTTCTTGTTTCTTGTTTCTTGTTTCTTGTTTCTTGTTTCTTGTTTCTTGTTTCTTGTTTCTTGTTTCTTGTTTCTTGTTTCTTGTTTCTTGTTTCTTGTTTCTTGTTTCTTGTTTTTGTTTCTTGTTTCTTGTTTCTTGTTTCTTGTTTCTTGTTTCTTGTTTCTTGTTTCTTGTTTCTTGTTTCTTGTTTCTTGTTTCTTGTTTCTTGTTTCTTGTTTCTTGTTTCTTGTTTCTTGTTTCTTGTTTCTTGTTTCTTGTTTCTTGTTTCTTGTTTCTTGTTTTAAATTTTTAGTTTTTAGTTTTTAGTTTTTAGTTTTTAGTTTTTAGTTTTTAGTTTTTAGTTTTTAGTTTTTAGTTTTTAGTTTTTAGTTTTTAGTTTTTAGTTTTTAGTTTTTAGTTTTTAGTTTTTAGTTTTTAGTTTTTAGTTTTTAGTTTTTAGTTTTTAGTTTTTAGTTTTTAGTTTTTAGTTTTTAGTTTTTAGTTTTTAGTTTTTAGTTTTTAGTTTTTAGTTTTTAGTTTTTAGTTTTTAGTTTTTAGTTTTTAGTTTTTAGTTTTTAGTTTTTAGTTTTTAGTTTTTAGTTTTTAGTTTTTAGTTTTTAGTTTTTAGTTTTTAGTTTTTAGTTTTTAGTTTTTAGTTTTTAGTTTTTAGTTTTTAGTTTTTAGTTTTTAGTTTTTAGTTTTTAGTTTTTAGTTTTTAGTTTTTAGTTTTTAGTTTTTAGTTTTTAGTTTTTAGTTTTTAGTTTTTAGTTTTTAGTTTTTAGTTTTTAGTTTTTAGTTTTTAGATTTTAGATTTTAGTTCATGAAACTACAATTTTGTTGGGTATCCGTTTTTCCGTTTATTTAAAGAGGGACATCTGGGCATCAACATTCATAGCAAATAACTTGTGTCGCCATCTGCACTTCAAATGCTCAACTAATGTCTACCAACACCACTTCATGCTTACGCAAACATGTATTAAATCGAGACGTACTTTTAAGAAAGGCCTAGCCCAGAATATTTTTTTGTAAAATAAGAATGGATTGAGGTTTTGCAGCGCGACTGCGTTTCAAATGTAGGTGGCGCCAAAATGAGGTTACTTGCCTAAAGTCGTATGTCTCACTGTCGATTAAAGAACAAAATCGCTTATTTCTCATGATTCCCTGCATCAATCTTCATGAAACTGGTTGCAAAAGACGAGAAAAATTTTTTGCTTTAAAATAATGAACATCAACTCTTGGGCGCGCAAAAATTTGTGACCTTTTTCTTTAAAAATCATGTTTTGGAACACGAAATAATGAGTTTCCCCGTATATATCAATGAAATAAACAGTTATATAGTTGATAACAGATGTGTTAACGTATATTCAACAATTTGTATTGATTTTTGACAGACTTTCTTGCCAAATAGTCCAAATTACTATCGTTTTCTAAATCTAAAGTTTTCTCATAGAAAAATCAAACAAATATTGGAAAGTTATACACCAAATTGTTGGAAATAATTTTTCTCATCCGAATCCGGCATAAGTTTTATAAAAATGTTGATTAGGAAGGAAAAAACACATTTTTTCTAAAAATCATAGGTTTACGCTATTTGTTCATAGGTGGCGACACGCGTCTTTTAGCTTTGCTGCAAATTCTCTATTGTCATTTTTAGTAAATGTAATTCAGCAAAAAAAAAATATCTTTTTACAAAAATAGTAAATGTTGAAATGGTGACTACATAATGTAAAGTTTTAAATAGGTAGTGTCATAAAATAATTTGCATCAATGTGTTGGTAGCGTTGAAACACACTGGTTTTTGATAAGCTGTGTACACCGATTAATGTTAAATTAAACATTACACTAGCATAATCAGAAATAATAAAATTAAATTCACGAATTTAGTCTTCAAAATCCTTTTGCTTCAGCTTGCATCCCATTATTCTACTTTCCTGGATCAAATCAGAACTTTTCGGTATCAATGAATACCATCAAAACATCACATCCATGTATTCGTTTTTACCTGCCCACCCACCACAACCCTCCAACATACACACACACACAGTCAGCAAAATCAAAACAAGTTCTTGCTTATGTGCACCCGCGCCGTCTCGTACACACGAGTAGCCGTCGTTGCCATGGTGTTGAATGCACGTCCAAAGAGTTCAAGCTCAACGCCACCACCCCACACGCACACTGCGATCGCAATGTTTACAACGTTTCTCGTTTGAGGCAAGTGCCTGCTTTGTGTTGGTACCATCGCCGTCGTTTTCAGTTCAAACTCAACAGTGCTCTCTTCCAGTTGGGGGGCGCTCGCGTTCCGTCGCGTCGAGGATGTGTAGTAAACACACCCTGTTTTAGCCAACGTCCTAGCGCGCTGCACAATGACATTAGGATAGTGTGAAAATTTAGTGTCAATTGCACCCGCAAGCAATCGCGTACGCACAAAGTAGTTTTAAGTGCACGAAAATAGTGTAAATTTACGGCGAGAAAAGTGTAGATGGTCAAGTACTATAATTAGCTGTGCGTTTTTTTGCTTCTCTTTGCTTGTTTTGCTTCTCGTTCCTTTCTTCCCTGCGTCGTCGTCATCGTCGTTGAGTCGTCGTATTTTTATACTGCCAGTTTGAATGTGTGCGTTGGCATCGTGGAGGTGCAATGTTTGTACATCGAAGTCGAGTCCTCGTCGTAGAAGCAACAACAACAACATCAGCAGCAATTACGAGTTGTGTTAATGTGAACGTGATGCATTTATCTGCTTTTGTGCCAGTTTGCTGCTGGCCGTTTGAATCGTCCTGATACAGTACTACTCAATGGGAGGAAATTATTTAACACAAATTGTGGGTGCGAATGAATTGTGATGGTGTTTTTTTATTGATGTAAAAAGTGAATGCTCGAAATGTTCACACTAGCGAATTTGTAGAGATTTCAGTGTAATCTAATTGGTGCATAGTACAATAGTCAATATCGTGATAGCTAATTCGAAATAGCTTAATTTTGTGTGTTCGTGCTCGTAAACATTAACGGAATCAACGAAAAGCTTCCACTCAATCAATAAATAGGTAAGTAACATGATATCAAACAAAGATTTATTGTATCTTACCTCACCAAACGTATTTCAAAAGAACATTTTTACGTTATATAAAAATCATTAAACTATCAATCAATCATTAAACATGTAACAGGCTAATGTTTTCTAGAAAGCAAATGAAATCAATCCAAAATGTTCACAAATGTAAATTATCAATAAATACTTTATTCAAATATCGACTAAAAAAACGCAAAAATTTTGAAAAAAAAAATATAACACTAAAACACACGTTTTGTAGATTTGTGACAGTAGCATGTGATGACGTACCGTCATCAGGGGTGACATTGAATCTGGGGTACAGTATTTTTTGATTGAATATAATATTACGCCCTTTTAAAATGTTAGTCTTTAAAAAAAATCAGTATTGATTCAAAAATTCATAACTCGGTCAAAGATTTTTTGCACAACCTGGAAATTTCTGAAAAGTTGGCTTTTGATGTCCCCTTAAACATATAAAAAATAGTGTTTTTTTGCAAATTAAGTTTTAGTGACAACAAATTAATTTAAAAATCATCAATTTTTTAACCGTGTATAATTTTTTTCAGTGTAGTTCTTATCCATACCTACAACTTTGCCGAATACACCAAATCGATCAAAACATTCCTTCAAAAGATACAAATTTGTGAATTTTCATACATAATTTTTGTATGGACAGCTGCCAAATTTGTATGGAAAATTAAATGGACAAACGAATGCTGCAAAATGGCTTCTTTGGGCATACCGAAAGCACCAAAAAAGTTCTCTAGTTTAATTTCCATGAATAATAATAATAGTCCAAACTCGATTATCCGACGTTTCGACTATCCGAAGTTTCGATTGTCCGAAATTCTATTATCCGAAGGTGTGTATTGGACTTCGGATAATCGAATAATGAACACATTTTTTTAAATTTTGAATCTTCCTTTTAATAGAAAAAATCTCAAGTTTTTAAATTTCTGCGGCCTCATTTTATTCAAATTTGAGTGTTAAATTACAACATGATTTTTTTTTATATTCCATCACTGCAAATTTTGGGATGGGTACTAAAGCTCCACCACCAAAAATAAGATAACGAAAAAAAAATATTTCGGATTCGATTATCCGAAGATTCGATTATCAAAATTAAAATTTTTCAAGGCCTTCGGATAATCAAGTCTTCACTGTAACCAAATCTTCGGATAATGGAATCAAGAAAATTATATTTTTATTTAAAAAATAAGTGAATATTGAAAATAAAAAAAATTAAAAAAACAAGAAAATTTTGTTTATGATTCGATTACCCGAAGTCCCATACAAACCTTCGGATAATCGAGCTTCGGATAATCGAGGCTTTGGATAATCAAGTCTATACTTTATTTGAAAAACCAAAATTTAAAAAATACATAAAATATTTAAACTTACTTGGCTGTGTCCTGAAAACAGTACTTTTTATTGATAAAAAGTATTTTCGATGGCAAATTAGATTTTATTTATTTTGATGAAATCATTTTTGAAAATTTTCATTTTAATTATTTAAAAAAAATCATGATCATTTTAAACAGTCTTAGCTTCGCATTCAAAATTTGTCAATAATTCTCTGTGGCTTAAAAGACTATTTATATCATTATCATTGAATAATTTTCCTTGAGAGTGTAACTCATTCTTTTTGAATTCAGCTCACCGCTTACAACTTTGCTGAGGACACTTTAACGATCAGAAAATCCATTCACAAATTACAGATTTCCGAGTATTTATTTACGAGCAATTCCAACTCAAATCAGGATTTTTTTCTGGTACTACTCAAAAGTGACATTTGAGAAAGGTGAAGTTATTTGTATTTTGTAATTTAAAAATTACTGTAACTCAAATCCAAAGCCAAGTATCAAAAAGTGGTCGATGACAATCTTGTAGGAAATTAGACGGGCTTTCTAAAAAAAATACACTGAAAGAAAAATACATGCCACTTTTATGAGATTTTTCAATTTTAAGTTTGAAAATTAAATTTGAAGGTTTTTTTTCATTCAAAATTTTTGAGGCTATAGCCAAAGATGTTACAAAAAGACTCGCGAAAAATGCAGGATGGTATATCTCTCCTAAAAAATACAAACATTATTTACTAAAACTGTTTATTTAAAACGTGTTCTAAACGTCAACATTTTCAAACCCGATAGAAGGAATCGATTCCCCAGACAATTTTACAGAAAAGTTTTCATATTGACCGGTTTTTATAATAAAAATGATGAAAAAATTAGTTTTTTGTGGTTTTTGGAAATTTATATATAACAGATTTGATTTTTCTGTCTTGAAAATATTTTTACCGGAAAGCTCATCCAATTTCCTATAAGTTTGTCTTTGACAGCTTTTGATGTAGGATTAAATTGAAGTTTTTCCCAGCCATTTATTTTCGTGACTGGACAACGAAAGAAGCATTTTAAAGAAAAAAAATTCCTCTTGCATTTAATGCCTTGCCTTCTTTTGGTAATTTTTCTACAATAGAGAAAGAAAACTAGTGCAAACATAAACATAAAAAATCATTTAGAAAATCATTTTTAAGATTTTAAAATTTAATATACTTGCGCTAAGATTCGGTTTTCAAATCTTCCCCCAGGAGTTCTGAGAATTGATTTCAAATTAAGAAATGAGGTATAAAGATGGCAATATCCACCTTACAAAGTAATGTAATAATCGCATCATCACAGTGCAAAACGCTTCTGGTTTCACCTTGATAGAACACAATTGAACAATATTAAAATTACATTAAACACCTCACCAACCGATTGCAATCCCCTACTCAACACACTTCCCTGCTCAAACGATTACATAAAACGCGCGCCGCCGCCACCACCGCCGTGACATTCAACGAGCGCAAAAGTCCCGACTGCTGCTGGTCTGTTCAGGGACTTCCCTGGCGCTGCAGCAAAACACGTCGCCTCGTACAGTCGTTAGAGTGCACTGTCAAGGTCTCGTCACCGGATCCACCCAGATCGCACTCTCAACTCAACCCTGCCCGGCTGCATTTCCTAACCTAGCCAAGTTTGTGCGAAAAACTGACACAGAGGTTGTGGAAAAACAAATCTAAAAAAGAGCATTAGCTGAGGGGGCAGCCTTCACGGCACGTTGAATGCTCCTTGCCCGCGTTCATCGTGTCGACCTGCTCGACTACAGTGCTGGCTAACCGGAGAGGAGACAGGTCCCCTATAGTCAGAGTCACAGCATGCAGCTGCACACTTTTGGCTGGCACATATATACGTACGAACTCTGCTCGAACTCTCTTTTGCTCGCCGTTTTGAGTACGACGACGACGACGATGGACTGAGGCGGGAAGAAGCGGCTCCTTACGAATGCAGTTTCGTGACGTACCCGTTCAGCAAAACGAAGAGGTGAAGTGGCTGCGACGAGGTTCGTATACTGCTGTGAGTAGCTGCAACAGTTACGTTCTTTGTTTGAACGCGGCTGCGGCGAAGACTACGACGACGATGACGATGGAGAAGGACCGTACAAGACGTGGAGGACAGGGTAACGGGGGCGAGGGACAGGGCGATAAGCCAGTACAGCGGAGCACACTTGAGGCGTACGAACGGAACAGCTCAGTTATGAGCACGGATTGAAGGGAAGTCTTTGATTGGGACAAATTTTTGTTGATCAAAGCAGCGTAATTTGAATTATTTTTTGTAGCAAGAATTGTGCTGAAATATTCGTAGCAGATTTACCGAAGATAAAGAAGGTGAAGGTTTTTTTTCAACAGCACAAAAATTAAACGAAAAGTATATTTATTTAATTTATGTATACAGTTCAAATCAAGTTCTAACTCGATGATCCGAAGACCACTTTTTTTTCGTTTTCTTATCACGCTCCAAACAAAAAAAAAGTCCACGAAAAAGAGGGTTCACGTGGTTTATGGATGGTCCCTTGAGGAGATATTGATTGTTTTCAAGGGGACTATTTAGCAAAATTGAACGTCCGATTTTATGGCGTGCTCAAAATTTCGAAAAAACGTAGTTTCATAAAAAAATGGTTTTAAAATTACTAATTTCTTGTTACTCAATCGCAATTTATGGATAAATTATATGTATGTACTTTTCGAATCTGCAATAACCCAGAGAGGTTATTTTTCATTTAGAACAAAAGTTTATGGGTAATTCTCCGTCTCCGCCAACTCACACAGCAGTTGCCCGACCCATTTTCGATTTGCGTGAAACTTTATCCTTAGGGGTGTCCCTGATCACGAATCCGAGGTCCGTTTTTTTGATATCTCGTGACGGAGGGGCGGTACGACCCCTTCCATTTTTGAACATGCGAAAAAAGAGGTGTTTTTCAATAATTTTCAGCCTGAAACAGTGATGAGATATAAATTTGGTGTTAAAGGGCCTTTATGTAAATTTAGACGCCGCCGCGATTTGATGGCGTACTCAGAATTCCGAAAAAACGTATTTTTCATCGAAAAAAACACTAAAAAAGTTTTAAAAATTCTCCCATTTTCCGTTACTCGACTGTAAAAATTTTTGGAACATGTCATTTATGGGAAATTTAATGTACTTTTCGAATCTACATTGTCCCAGAAGGGTCATTTTTTCATTTAGAACAAAATTTTTCATTTTAAAATTTCGTGTTTTTTCTAACTTTGCAGGGTTATTTTTTAGAGTGTAACAATGATCTACAAAGTTGTAGAGCAGACAATTACAAAAATTTTGATATATAGACATAAGGGGTTTGCTTAGAAACATCACGAGTTATCGCGATTTTACGAAAAAAAGTTTTGAAAAAGTTATTTTTTGCGTTTCTCTTTGTTTCGTCGTCCGTGTCTGTCGCGAGTAACGATGAACGGCCATGATCGACGACGACCAACTTTTTCAAAACTTTTTTTCGTAAAATCGCGATAACTTGTGATGTTTATAAGCAAACCCCTTATGTCTATATATCAAAATTTTTGTAATTGTCTGCTCTACAACTTTGTAGATCATTGTTACACTCTAAAAAATAACCCTGCAAAGTTAGAAAAAACACGAAATTTTAAAATGAAAAATTTTGTTCTAAATGAAAAATGACCCTTCTGGGTCAATGTAGATTCGAAAAGTACATTAAATTTCCCATAAAATGACATGTTCCAAAATTTTTACAGTCGAGTAACGGAAAATGGGAGAATTTTTAAAACTTTTTAGTGTTTTTTTCGATGAAAAATACGTTTTTTCGGAATTCTGAGTACGCCATCAAATCGGGCGTCTAATTTTACATAAAAGTCCCTTTGACACCAAATTTCTATCTCATCACCGTTTCAGGCTGCACATTATTGAAAAACACCTCTTTTTTCGCATGTTCACAAATGGAAGGGGTCGTACCGCCCCTCCGTCACGAGATATCAAAAAACGGACCTCGGATTCGTGATCAGGGACAAAAGTTACCCCTTAGGACAAAGTTTCACGCAAATCGAAGAGGGGTCGGGGCAACTTTTCCCGATTTCGTGTGAGTTGGTAGAGAATCAGCCTTATGTGTTTTTCGTAACTTTGCAGAGTAACTTTTAAGGTGAAATTTACCACCGGCCGGGCCGCCCAACTGGCGCGAAAAAAAATTTGATTTTCCAAAGGTTGCTGCGCAGCGCGCGCGCCACGTGGTACCATGCTTCTTGCTGGCGCGATGTTTTTACTGTTCTTGCACACTGCTTGCAGTGGAAAGTATTGTAATCGGCATGAAAATAATTGAACTATATTTTTTTCATTTATGAATTTATTTATTTTATACAAAACATCGATGCATAGGGGTTTGTTTTTTTGTTAGCAAAGTGTTAGTGATAAAAAAAATCAAATTGTTCGCTCTACTGCATAACCTTGGCGATTTCTGATGTATTGATGTCATTATTTTGCAAGTGTTTGTCGTCGGTGGCATCAAGCGTGTGTCCTCTTTCTTCATTTTAAAGAAATTTGAATGTTCTGGGTATTGATTTTTAGTAATCAGGGCAAAATGCGATCTGCTCGAGACCAAAATTTGGAACATGCTAGCTCCTAGTTGTTTTAAATTCATTTTCTTTTTTTGGTGATATTCAATGTATTTTTAGAGTAAACTATATCCGCAGTGACTCATTGGGTGTAATTATTTGGGGTTTGGCGAGCAGATTGGTTAGTATTCGAAATATTTTTAGAATTTGTACATCACAGATTTACGGCTGCGGAGTCTATTGCGGGTACCATTTGAAGCGACTTCGATTCCGACTTGAGCTCTCCAATGTAACCCGACTCTAACTCCACAATGTTGGTCTTATTTATGTTTTTTTTTAATAATACTTTTTGGTTAGTAAAAATCTAATGTTGTGTATAGCATATTTAGCTTCACAACTAGGTAAAAAAATACAAAAAAAACTCAATGTGTAGTAACGTAATGTAACAGCTAACTATTTTTAAAGTTCAAATTGTTCTCCCTTTAAATTGATGAGGGATGCAATGGATGTTCCAAATAAGCCATAAACTAACGTCTACCTTGGACATGTGGCTTTCATAATTTTCACAATCTTTTCTTCTCATATCTCGGATTTTTGTTTTCCTTGAGACAAAAAACATGTTTTTGTTTCAAGTGCAGTTATGTTTAGATTTGGGTTTGGTTCTAACGAACCAGCTTTTAATTTTATTTAAGTATTTTTTTATCCAGTAAATATTGAAAAATAAGAGTCCACAAATTTTAAATTCTTTACACAGAAATGCCCTGCACTATCTTCGTAGGATGGAAATGTTTATCAAGATGTAGGCACTTTATTATGTTTTACATTTTTTTATAACAAGAGCATTATTAATAATAATGATAATAATACCACAAGCAAAAAAATATAAACAAAATACCTAAAACGAAACTATTGGCACTACGCCCCCCGGGGCATGGCCTTCCTCTAACGTGGGATTTCTGCTCCAGCGCCTCTGACGAGACAGGAGAAACCGGGACCGACGTTTTACTTCACCATCCGATAGAAGCTCAGTGGATAAGGCGGGAATCGAACCCGCGTCTCAGAGCATCATCGGGATCGGCAGCCGAAGCCGCTACCCCTGCGCCACGAGACCCAACCTGTACATTCTAAATTCATGGGATAGCACGGCTCTTAGAAGGTCCCAGAATCACGCGCAAATTTGCACTTTCTAATTTTTTTTATTTTTTTTTTGGCTGAATGATATTTATCCTAGTTTAGAATAGCAGCCCAAGAAATGGAAATAGATTTGAATAGAAAATTCAAATTGCACGTGATCATGAGAACTTTCTAATATGGGTAAATAAAACCCTGAATTGAGAAAGACCTGTAAATATTTTGGTAATATTTATAATGATCTGTAAATAGATAAAAAAAAGAAAGGCAACATAACCTAAAAAAAGCATTGAGGCAAAAACAATATTGCCAAAAATAAATATTAGATGTTATATATGAAGCATGTTGTGAAACATTTCATAAAAAAAATAATGTTATTTTTACTGTACACATTTTAAGTGGTATAAACATGCTTAAAAATAATTATCCAAATATGTTAATTAATTTAATTTGTTTTAAGTAGTTTTCCATCTGAACTTTCGGATCATCAATGAAGGGGTGGCGACATACACTTTGAAAAATATTTGCAACGGCCTAAGTGAACATTTTGTGAAACTGTTTATCATAATTTCACTACAATTCAAATTGTTTTCGAGTAAATTGATTCAATAAGTTGAGGATCTCAGAAAAAATGTCATTTTATCATTGTTAATTAATTCATTTATATTTTTTTTCTTCAATATTAATATTTTAAACATATTTGCATCGGCCAAATCAAGATTTTACGAAGTCACTGCAGGAGATCAATAACTTTTTTAAATGTAAACCACTTGTACATGCTTGCAACGAAAGGTTTACATAATTATCTTAAATTGAAAAACAAACAAACACAAAAATACAATTTAAAAAACATGTATGTTCATATTTTCTATTCTTCAACGAAAAGTTCTTTAGACTTTTTTTATAGAGATCATTTGCCTTTCATTGTATATATTTTTTTTGCAGCTCACATTTGGGTGCATTAAAAAAAACGCGATGTCACTGTTAAAAAGCAGGGATTTTTTTTTGTAAATCACGATAACAAAACGATTTTTGGGATTTTTTGATCTATGACATCATTGTTTCTGGCACAAAAAAAACATTCAAAATTCGAGTGAGCCCGAATGTTTACACGACATCACGTTGTGTTTGCTTGAACATGTTTGAAATTTTTCATTTATGTTTTTTTGTTATTTTGTGCATGCATTGTTTTGCTTTTATATCAGACTTTTTTTATGAACAATAGAACTAAAATGTCGAGAAAATTGCTTTTAATGTTTTCAATTGCGTAAAATGCATCAAAGTTTGATTCCAATAAAAAATCAATTTCTTTAAAAGAAACAGTCGGTCGTCATTTTTTGTTTCATTTTTTGGCCATTTAGAAACAGGAGTATTATTTTTTGGATAATTGGCAAAAATCGCATAACTCTGGGGCGATGCCAAAAAAGAAGGGATGGTCGAATTTAGCAGAAATTCAAGTTTCTTGCATGTTTTGATAGTATAAAAAGCTTGGCCAAATTAGAGCTTGATCAGAAAAAGTCGATTTCAAATTTGTACCTTTGTGTGGGGGAAATGACCCATATGTATTCGATGTGGCGAAGAATATCACTGACGACAAATTGGAATCATCATTTATCTAGATTTTCCTGAGACATAAGAAAGTAAGAGGTTTTATTTCTTGTGTTTTGATTTTTCACAGTCGCAGAAATGAAATACTGGACAAAGAAAACCGACATGAAAATTGAAAATAAAGGTATTACTGAAGTAAATGACACCGACCAAATTGTGCCCTTGGATTCCCAGTAATAGATAGTAAAATACCATGAATTCATACCAAAATATTGTTAGTAAAAGACGACAGCAATACCAAAATCTGATATTCAAAGGGCGTGGGAATACCATAAAATAAAACCATGTCAATAACATGTTTCGGTATTCAAGCAATGATGCAAAATCCATAAACCCCAACCTGAAACTGAAATGGTTTTATTTTATGGAAATCTTTTGCCGTTGGAATAACATGGTTCGGTTTTACTGTTGTCAACATACAAGTTTTGGTATGATTTCATATTTGCCCAAGTAATACCAAAATCAAATATTCCCGTGTGTTTTCTCATGGTCGGAAAATATGTATATTTAAAAATATACATTCACAAAATATTGAAAAAAAAAATCAATTGAATGATTTTGAAATTTTGATAACTATCACACAAAAGAATAAGCATAGATCAATGA